>NW_022589783.1:943852-957478 GCF_004348235.1 Phoca vitulina | reverse complement strand
CCCCCCCCCCAGCACAGACGCTGCTATGCTTCACAGGTCCCAGAGGTGCACCTGGCAGGAGAGCTGTCCTTCCTGGTGATCACTGGGGGCTCCTACCATTATCTGTGACAGGCTCTGCATCCCACGGCCCTCCCTCGGTCCAGAATCTTACCGACATGATGGATTCAACTGCCAGACTAACACCACCAAGAGCAAAACCACCCCTTGTGTCACCTGTTAGACCCTCCTGTGTGTGCAGGGACACCTCCTATCATGTGCACCTGCTACATTCCAGTGCTGGGGAAACCCAGGACGCCAGGGCCTTCAATAGTCCCCTCCAGGGAAGCCCAGCTGGTAAGCCACAGGGGATGCCCGCCTGCCAGCCCTCAAGCTGCCCCCTTCCCCTGCAGGATTCCAGCTTCCCGCGGTTCTAACCCGGCCCTACCCCCAGCTGACAGTCCTCCCATCTAGTCCATCACCTTCGCAGCGTTTGCCAGGGTCGTTTTTAAAGGTGCTGATAGCGAGAAGGACGCCAAGAAAAGTACCCAAGGGTCTGAATGAGTGACGAGGCCATGCTCAACAAGAGCCACGTGAAGACTGTAAGGGCCGCCTCAAAACTGGTAGAACCGCAGCCAGGAGCGAACTGCCCTATGAAAACCCGCCATCCCTCCGCATCTCATCTCTTGCTCCCCGCCTTCCCGCGCTCGTCCATGCAGAGGCAGCCACTCCTGCCCCTCCTGTGACCCTGGCCAGGCCCGCTCTGAGCCTCTGGACTCCCTGTGCGTTCAGACAGGACCCCGCGGTCCCCGCTCTGGTCTGGTCCTCACGGGAACGCCTGGCTCGCTTGGCCGTGGGCCAGCCCGCCGCGCGAGGCCCTGCAGATGGACAGTCCTTGGCCGCGGCTGCCACCTCAGCTGCCCCTCAGGCCCGAGGACGCCTCCTCCAGTCAGCCCCTGGCACTGCACCCCCAGCTCCGGGAGGCAGGCACGACCCACCCGCGGCTTCCTCTTCGACGTCTTTGTACCAGAAATGTCCACATGGTCATAAACTCTGCTGAAACTCCCTGAAAATGCCACCATGTTCATCCTCCCTCTGGGTTCCCACTGCCCCTGGCTGGAGCCTCGCTCACGTCCTGGCCCGGCACGTCCCCGGGGGCACCCTCCAGACCCGCCCACACTCCACCGAGTCTAAGGGCCCACGCTGGCCCTCCAGGTCTGTCTGAAGCCGCCCAGCCAGACCGCTCCCCTTCCGTTCCTGCTGGAAGGTCTGCCCCCCGGAGCGATGGTTGTCTGTGCCCTCACACAAATCGGTTTTCCTGCCGCCCGTCTCCCCAGCTCTACCGCCTCTCGGAGTCCCTCTTGGTCTGAGCCCACCATCCACACTCAGAGCGCAGCAGACCCCTCCCCGAGATCTTCGGCAGCTGCAGGAACACGTGGTATCTAGCCCGCTGACTACCTTACCGGACATTCGTAGCTTCCCGAATGCGGCTGGCTCTTCAAGGGTGTGTGGGGTGTTTCTGCCAGCACCCCACATACGTGGTGGGTGACAGACTCACAGCCGTGACTGAGTCATGACACTGAGCACAACCGTCTTCTCTACCGAGAGTGGGTCCTTCTTACCATGAATAGGCTTCACCTGCCACCGAAGGGGCACCAGTAACAGGTCTTAACAGGGTTATGTGTGGGTTTTGTGACATTTCTGATCTAATCTAAACATCTGAGAATTCCCAGGCAGATGGATCCCCTAGACCTAATCCTCCCTCAGGTGCCAAGAGTTTTCTCTAAAGATGCTGCAGGCCTTCCTGGTTCCTCACTCACCCGAGTCATGGAGAAGAATGCAGCTCATCTGCCCCCCGAACCCGCAGAGCCATCAAGAGATGCCGTGCGTCACCACCCAGCCAGTAAGGGACACGCCTGACCCTGGGAACGCGCCTCGGACACGGGAAGCACGCCCAAGTGCCGGCCTCGCTGTCGCCGAGGTCTACACCGCACGCCCCCGCACCACCCAGCCTGGCCCAGGCACCCGGCCCGTTACCTCTCGGGCTCACAGGAATCTGCGACGGAAGGAAAACCTGTTTGCAGAGCAGATCAGAGAGGGTCAGCAGTCCAAGCCGGTGCCACGCCAGGGATGCAGACCTGCTCTTCCCCAACGCCTGCTCGAACGTGGGGCACGGAAGTCTCCACAGACCTCGCAGCTGCAACTCTACGTGTCACTCTTGTGTCACCTCTGCTAAGCCTTTAACCTCGCTGGCCTCAGGTCACTCGGCTGCACAACGGGGAGGCGTGTTCCGGCCAAGGGCTCTGACTTTGCCGTAGCAGCTGCCCTGTGAAGCCAATGCCCGATGATGCCCGTGCTGGGCAGCGCCCGGGGACGCGAGGGAGGGAAGGGCGGGCAGGTGTGCAGAGGCTGAGCAGAGGCCACGGTCCTCATCCCCAGTCCCTCCACATGAGTCCCCACAGCACCAGAGACCCTGCTGCCCCTCTGCCAAGCACCACCTTGTTCTGCTGGCCAGGGCACCCCGCTGCACACGCAGGGCCGGCTGTGCCAGGAGCACTGAGCTTCCCACCGGGAGCGTCTAAAGTGAGAAGCTCCTTGAATGAGCGCAGCCGGGCTCCCGGGCCTCTACTCAGGGTCAGATCCCCAAACCAAACAAGGATTTCTCTGATAAACGTTTGCAAGAGCACTCGATCCACCAGAGCAGAAGCACCACCCAAAGGAACCCACAGGAACCACCTCAAAATGCCATTCTCTCAGTGACGTCAGCCTGAGACTCATTTCCTTCCCCTTTGCTGCTTTGTGATCCTTGGAATTAATATTAGTCTATTGTGTTTACTTGCAATAAACACTGGTGCTTCTGAGCATGGGGCTGTTTGCAAATAGTGGGTGGAGACAAAGTATTTAAAATATTAGATACAGGGATACATTTAATGCAGCACTGGGAAATGCCTGGAGTGCTTCCCCCCTCACTCTGCCGGGTCTCCTCCAGTCCAGGTGAGCACTACGTGGGGGAGGCTGCCCATGTGAAATGGGCCTTCTCCCCTAATATGCCAGCTTATCACTAGAAATTTGCAGAAGTACCCTGTTGGGGGACTGTTGGAACTCAGTCCTTCTGCTGCTATTTTTTATGTGCATCACGTTGCTCTGAGTCATATAAAGCAACATATTGCAAACTGTCGCCCTCTCTCTTCTGTTCTGTGTACAGGGATGAGGTAGTTACCAGATTTGTGCAGAAATGACTTGGGGGTTGACTGCTGAAGGAATGCCTTGCCCACCCTGCCCTTTGAGCAAATGCCCATCACTGTGGACATTTGTCCAGACTTGCAAACACAAGTCTTGGTGGAGAGAGTAACAAGGTGAGGCTGGTCGACAGGCCTGGGTGTACCTGGTCAAACAGTATTCGTGGGTGAGGGCAGGCATGAGTGCATGTAAGTCCCCACAGAATGATGTCTCCTGCCACGAGCGCTTTGGCGTGCTCCTCTCTGGACTTTCGGGGTTCCCATATCCCACGGTGGGCAGCCGAGGAGCAGGTGCACCCTACCTGACACCCCGGTGGAGGGATTCCAGGAGCAGGGCGGCCTGAAGCCGGCTCAGAGTCTGGTCCTGGGCCACCCGGTGGCACAGGCCTGCACACAGGAGATGCTCAGCTAAGATTCAGAGGCCTTCTATATGATGGGGGAGAAAGGAGGAGAGTGGCAAGAAACGGACTGAAGAGCCAGAATGGATAGTGCCTCAGCGAGTCGGGGAGCGGTGCTGGGGGGCCAGGCACCAGGGCCTAGGCTGTGCCTGATGCTACCGCTGGGTGAGGGAGTCAGCAGCTGCTCACCCCAAGCTACCAGAGGGTGTTAAGAAGGATGAACTCTGGGGCGCCTGGGGGGCTCAGTCGTTAAGCATCTGCCTTCAGCTCAGGTCATGATCCCAGGGTCCTGGGTTTGAGCCCTGCATCGGGCTCCCTGTTCTTCCGGGAGTCTGCTTCTCCCTCTCCCTGCTTGTATTCGCTCTCTCTGTCTCTCTAATAAATAAAAACCTTAAAAAAAAAAAAAAAGAAGAAGAAGAAGGATGAACTCTGAGGCAAACGGCTCCCTCCTAGAACCTTCACGGAGGCAGCAGACCCTCAGGCCAGCTCCTCGGCCGCCGCGTGGACCCCCATCCCCTCCCAGCGGGACAGCGAGAATCGGTGCGGTGTCCTCTCCAAAGCCTGGAACCAGTAGCAATACCAGCCCTCCTGCACCTGCCTGAGAGCATCCAAACCCTCGGAACACACAGACGCGGCCTCGGGACATCGCACAGGCCCACACCACGAGGTGCCACGGTGGCTCCCTATCCCCCCAGGCCTCGCGCTCTGAGAAGGTTTCTCAGCCCAGCTTTGCTGTCGGTCCCCTGAGGGAACACTCCAGACATTCGCTCGCTACCAGCTTCTGTCCAGGACAGGTTAATGCCACAGACACACTTGTACCTGTCTAGGTGGTGTGGTTCTCTGCAGGGCTACGGACCACTGTGATGCCCCGTGTTCTCCACTGGGAGGGTGTGCTCTAGACCCTCCCTGTGGTCTGTCGGGGCTCAGTCAGGACTCCCATGGGGACAGCTGGAGACCGAGGAGGCCGGCAAGACCCTCCTGAGACCTTCTCCTCTCATTTATCTGCTCCTCAGTCTTTCTCCCAGGTGAACTCTGCGGGCCTGCCACAGCCAACCGCAGAAAGCCTGCGTGCAAGGCTGGCCCTGCGCCACAGCTGGGAACGGCTATGGGGAGGATGCCCACCGCCCATCCTCAGTCAGCAGGGCTCCCTGCACCCCAACAGCTCAGGCTGCGCAGGATGCAGACGGGTTATAGGGTGGGGGCGGGACGCCAGGAGCTACCATCGTCCTCCTCCTAGACCATGGGGCCTGGGCTGAACTTACTGTCTTGTTCAGCTCTGCTTGGGGAGAACAGTCCCATATGCATAATGCTGGCACAGAAAGGGGGATTTCTATGTTTAATCAGAAACTAAAAAATAAAACAGATGCCTATAGCCTTTCAGAGTCTCTGAGAAGCAAATATAACATCTAATATTAGAGTTGGCAGGGAGAAATCTTTTTCTTTTTCCTTTGAGAAAGTCACTCATTAATAAATGAGAATTTCTCACGCAGAGCACAACATTCCAACTCTATTGATACAAAAAAATTGTTGTTTAGATTAGGAAGAAATTATTGAAACAAAGAAAGATGAACCTCAAGTTACAAGGGAATACCTCTGTTCCACTACAAAACAGAGATGCTTACCCTGTGCTTTGGCTTTCAGATTCTTGTTCAGATTCAACCAGTAGTTGTTGGAACCACACTACAGTACATTTTTGTTATTTGCGGAGTTATGTCTTGTAAGGTCAACACAGTGGATTTAAGGACACTGGACCATGGCTCCCGGGGAAGCACGGGGCTGGACTCTGCCAGCCTCCGGCCACATCTTCACCAACCAGCCTGCGTACACCTTGTTTTATGTGTGCTTCCGTTTAAAGACGCCTACTGACAGACGCTACTGCCCCATGAGCATTGAACTCACCACCTCTAGAGCTGTAGACTTTCTACAACAGCACTTTCTGCAGAAGCCCAGCCTTCTTGCAGGTAGGAACGCTAGACGTTCTACGTTCGCACGGAGGCTGTTTCAAACAGCGAAATCACCAACAAAAAGCACGAAGACGTGGAGAATGCAGCCGTGAACAGGGACAAGCATGTGTTTACAGTGTGGGCTGAAACAAGAATGCATTGTTCAAGCTCAGCTGGGAACATGCACATGAGGCACTCAAATTTTTCTCCCTCTGCCCCGGTCTTCAAGCGACCATGGAAATGCTGTATTGATTTCAGGGTTACAGGTAAATTTGCAAATACGGAATCACTAATAGTGAGGGTCTATTGTGTTTTCTAGTGTCTGTGTTAAGCACATTCACATACAATAATGACCTCATTGTTTTTGTCACGTTTTACAATTTAATATTATAGAAAGAGCCTGGGCATTGGACTTTAAGGGGCTTGCGATCTTCCTTGCTGTGTGATATCAGCATATAACACTCTTGAACCTGCAAAGTGGGGATGATAATGCATATCTGGGAAGGGCCGACCCATCGTCCTCTGCCCCGACCATCTGGAGCGGTCAGCTGCTCCTCCAGTCTCTGCCGTGAGGTCCACACTCTCAGGCCTTTGTGGGCTCACGGGGCTTCTGCACACCATGCCGCCTCATGACTGAGGCAGTCCTGCTCTGTCTGGAACCACATGGTGGATATAAGGGGCAAGATCAGCCACTTCTCTCCAGACCCCACGGCTCTAGGATGGCAAGCTCATGATCAGTCTACGCGGGGTCATCACGGGCAGATGGGGCAAAAGCACCATACCCTACCTACGGTGAGATGCTTTGCTCTGAGAGTGCACAAGTCACTTGACTCAGTGTTCCTGTAGGGGACAGACTTTCTGGCAGTCCCATTCACTTACTGTGACAAGACTCCTATTTACAGTGGAAGAAATGCCACCAGCTGGGACCCACCTGCCCAGATGCAAATCCTTCCTCATCTAGCAAGAGACAGTCTTCACGGTCTCAGCCTAGGAAACCCCAGTGGGCACGTGGGTCTCACGAGAAATGCTCCAATGGCCCCCTCCTGGAGACCGTATTAGGAGAATAAAACCACACACTATCGTTCAGAATCGATTCCCCATCAGGTTGGAAATAATAGGAAAAGATATCTCCCTGAGATCTTGCAGTATTCACTGATTTTAAATTTCCTTTAACCACTTTAAGCAAACCGTACGTGTGCACACAGATGAAGGGGGGTCTCATCACCATCAGGCCAGCTGGACCCATCTCAGTTTTAAAGAGAAGCCCCAAGTGGTCCTGAGCCCCGTAAAATTCAATGTTTCTACTTGGCATTTACTATTAATTACAATCTAACTCTAGGTGATGCTTAGGTATTGATAATATAACATGTGATTACATGTTTATAACATAATATATGATCACACATCAGTCATAATATTGATGATTACTCGTTCTTTATCACAGTAACTTCTAACAAAGAACAAAAGTAACTTCTAGCATTTTAATATTGACCTATTGCTGGTTTTCTGGAATTTCCCCACCCTATCAAGTTGATGGAACAAACAGAACTCCCACTAACCCACGTGCTGGGGCGAGAGCTTTGCCTACTTGGTCTTTTCTTTAAATGGGAACTCTTTAGAAATCCCTTTCTCCTACATTTATCACTGAAGTCATTTTCCGATAATCTAAAGTTCTGCCTTTATAATATCAGTATGCTGACAGATGAGTCTTCTTAATAATCATGTGTCTCGAGGTGATCTTCCGCACATTAATTTTCATGCATGACACTCTAATCGCACGAGTTATAAGACACTGAACTCAGCCTGTGCTCAGACCGGTATTTCAGTGGAGAATGGGGAAGGAAGCGACCCCCTGACGAAATCTTATTTTTCTTGTTATTTAACACCAGGTCCAAAACATAGAACACAAAAATCCCCACTGATTGAGGATTCCGCTTAGTTGACTTAATCTGGGTATTATTTCTCCTGTGTAATAATAGATTATACATGACACAGGATTATGTGTATCAGGCCAACCTTTAAGGTCTACAGTGAAAACAACAAATATGACTATAATTTTCCTTATAAACATTGGCTAAACAGCCCTTTGTATTTAAATTTAAATAGAGACAAGGCTCAGGGACTAGATCCTCTCAACCTTGGGGGATAGTAAGAAGATTGCAAAGTGGGGCGCCTGGGTGGCTCAGTCATTAAGTGTCTGCCTTCGGCTCAGGTCATGATCCCAGGGTCCTGGGATCAAGCCCCGCATCGGGCTCCCTGCTCGGCGGGAAGCCTGCTTCTCCCTCTCCCTCCCCACCTGTGCTCTCTCTCACTATCTCTGCCACTGTCTCTGTCTCTCTCTCTCTCAAAGAAATAAATAAAATCTTTTAAAAAAATCTCAAAGCATATTTGGCAGCAACAGAAAGTTGTAAAGTTAACGTTGATGGCTTTACAGCTAACATACAAGTAAATGCTGCAGTTTTTAACCGACATAATTTCCTGAAAGTTGTTTAGAAATTTTAAAAAATATTTCTGATAGAATATTTAATTAAATGTTTTTTACTAGCATGCTCTTGCCTTGGCTTAATGCACTGACCTGTGCTTTGTCTCTGATCCTGGATTTGGGGTAAAACCCATAACATGAATGGACAGGATGGAGGGATGATGAACAATGGATGATGGATGGACCGTGGGTGGATGATATACAGAGAGAAAGCCTATATTAATGCAAACATTAAGACATTTTCTCAAAATCCCATCTATGGCTTGCTTAAGAACCTTTCTACATTAACTTTTCTCATCTACGGGCTATGCATTTGGTGAATTGCTCGCTCTGTACCTTACTCGTTATTAATTTAAAAAAGCCAAAATGCTAATGAAGGACCCAAAGTTACCAAACAAAACCATTTAGGAGACTTTTAGTCATTTAAGAGACTTGCTGTGTCTGACTGAACATAAACTGAGGCCAAGTAAGAGCAAGAAGATTTCTTTATTTGCACACATGGCTTTGAGGGGCTTCCTACACCAGCCCCTCAGCTAGCCTCCCGGCTGAGGTGCTGGACAGGCCCGGCTGGCCTCAAGAGAACACAGACAGGAGGGTGTGCGAAGGTAGAGCTGAGCACCATAATGGCATAATTTAGACCCAAAGCAATGCCTCGGACCATGCCTCATTTTACAGATGAATAAGTCAAAACACAGGGAGTTTTAAGGACGAGCCCCCAGGGGTCCAGTTTTAGAAGAGATGCCACAGCTGGAAAGTGATTCCTGGGTTCTCCGTGAGAGCTTGTTCAGCACCATCAATAACCACGCAGTCTGTGTACGGCCTCCACCAGCGTCCCCTCCTGGCTACGGGCTCCAGAACTGTGGTGTTCACACTCCTTCCCCAGAACCGGCACTGACCCTGAACTGTGTCTGAGGACCACCAGCTCCCTCCCAGTCTTCTTAGTCATCTTCCTTAGCTGTCCCTAACTCTGAGAAGGCCCTAACCCAAGCCGCCAAGAGAAAGCCGACAGGAAAATGAGTCCACGTCTGGCTGCTACATCTTTGCCTGCCTCATCCCCTCTGTGTCAAATCACAAAATTCTAGAATTCCATGAAATAGCAAAATGATGCACACATATATTCCTAATGCATACTTTCCATTACCATATTTTCTGCACAATTGTATATTCCTGCCTCCCAAACACTAGGCAGTAACTTTCCACAGTATCTGATTTGAGGGCTGACAGGGAAGAAGGACTGAGAGAATGAGCTGTCTCCTATTTGTGTGAGGAAACGGAGGCCTACAAAGTTATCGCACGGTAATTTAACATGAGCCTTCACCAAAACATAACATTGACGATGCTCTATTTTCCTAAAGGGTTGAGCAACTGCTTTACTGTACAGATCGTCTCTTATTTGCAATTACTGTGTGATTATGTGCAATTTGGGAATCCCTCTCTGTCATTAGGGAATGCCTTACTTTGCACTCCTCTTTCTTCCCATGGAGTATTTGGAAGAAAACAGATGATTCCATATTTATGTTTTGACTTTGCACTTTTAAACTATTTGCTTAGTTCTCAATTCCCAGGACAATTTATTGTTTTCCAGTTAGAACTGAGAGATGCTGTGTTTGGTCACGAGAAGCCTGTGCTCTACCAGCACACGGGGATGGGGGGCAGCCGGGGCCGTAAGGACCAGAGGTGCCTGGAAGGCCCCAGGGCCACCGGAGACCTATCTCCCATCGCAGTTGGACTTCCACGGTGTTTAAGGATTGATGAATGAAACAAAGAAATAACTGAATTACTAGTGACAAACTGAGAAACAAAAGCAGCCCCTGAAAATCTGGACCACCGCTTTGTCTTGAAGCCTCAGAGAACCAGGCCAACGGCCAGTCAGTGCTGCTGAGAGCTGGACAGGAGCCTCCCCCCATGAGTTTCCGGCCAACTGTGCTCCATCCTGACCCTTTGCGTCCCTGCTCTGAGGCTCACTCCGTTTTGTTTCTTTGGACATCACACATCCATCCATCATAACCCACAACATGACACCACGAACACGCGGGGGCTGGTTTCCACGCAGGGAGGACTTACGGCACCCCTCAATTCCGGCCGCACTGTATTCTCCAGCCCTTCCTTACGGATTTTAGTGCCCATGTGTGAGGGGGAAGGCCTCCTGCTGGATGTTAAAGCTTTCTCGTAGGGACAGCTCCTGAGTACAGCGTCCTGACTTGCCCACGCCACAGTCCTGCGGACATTAGCATGCCGGGAGCATCTCTGACTCAGAGAAAGGCAGGAGAGTGAAAATGAGTTCTACTTTGTTCTCCTGAGAAAAATAAGGATGAAGCTGAGCAGAGATAACTAGTATTCACAGCACAGGCAACAAATACAATGTGTATTTTACCACAGTATTTAGTTTTATTTCAGTATAAATACAACTTTTTTCACGTGTTTAGATATTTCTTGGTTTAAACAACATTTTATCATTTTCATAGTGTGTTATATGTGGAGCACCACCCTCTGCCGAGTGACCCCTACAATAGTTCCAGGGCAGGTACCATGACGCCCATCCTACAGATGAGCAAACGGAGGCAGGGTGAGCCTCGGGAGTTTGCCCAGTGTCTTAGGGCAGTGGAAAGATGGCACAAACTCAGGCCACGTTGATCGATTCACTCACTCACTCACTCACTCAGTCACTGAGCAAATGCCGAGCACCTACTACATGCCTGACACCAACCTAGGCGCTGAGGACGCACCACGGAGAAAGAGAAGCCCCATCCCCGCCTTCAAGGGGAGTATCGTCTCCTGGGAGAGATGAAGACACGCTCTTCCAGATCAAAGGGTCATTCCGAGGAACCACAGTCTCTCTAAGGAAGCCCTAAATACCAAGACGTCCAGTCCAGCACATAATTCCACCATCTACCCAACGCTTCGCCCTCGAAGTGTCCGTGCAAGCCTGGGGAAAGGAACTGAGTGGGTTATTCTTGACAATCGAACCTACTCATCATTAGGTGTCAGCGTAGGTTAAGGACAACAGAAGTAATGGTAGCACAACCGGCCGAGCCGAATGCTTACACAGCAGCAGGGCCCAAGCTCTTGGCTGTGGGATGTCTCATAGGATCTTCACGGAGAGCCCATCAGCCTTAGAACCAGTTATGCAATTTGTAGGGGACTCCTCAGAGCAGGATCCCACGTCACAGCCCGTAGCACACGCTGACCATCCACATTTTACACGCAGGGAAACTGAGGCTTAGAAAGGCCAAGTATTTTAACTCTGCTCCTAAGCTGTGATGTCATCTCTCAATAGGAAGGGGCTCAACCGATACTTTAAATATAAACATCTTCACCCAAAGCACAGGGATTTACTTAAAATGAGAAAGGCCCTCTGTCCCTCAAGCAGAACTGTTACTCACGAACACGCTGGCAGCGCCCTTCCCACGGTCTCATCTTCAGTCTAAAGATAGGCCTGGGGCAGTTGTCACCTCGTGACATTTCCTTGGGTGCACAGCGTCGCTGTCTCCAGCCGCTCCGCGGACCCTGCGTAAGGCCTGGGTAGGCCACGGCCGGTGCTCCTGCTCTGGGAAGACAGGAGGCCCCTCCTTCTGTCCTTCTAAGGTGGCATACTGAGAAAATCCCGGACCCCGGTGGAGCAAGGTGCTCCGCCTGGAGCCCCAGAGCTTGCAGGCAGTGGACTCATCGACTCATCAAGCAGGGGTGCAATCACCATCTACTGCGGCCCCCGTGGGGCTCCGGGTCTGCCTGCTGGGGGCTCTTGGCTGTGAGTGGTGTTTGCTTATCCCAAGCATAATCTCTGTCACCATTAATCTGCAATGTCCTGGCACATTCCCCAAATTACCCATAGCTCTGTCATCACTTGGGCTGCAAGCCTAAGGGGCCAACCCAGCGAGGCGAAGGCCATTCTGACCCTGTGTCCAACTTCAGCTTCCTCTTTAATGTCTTCATAAATCAGAGAGACAAGACAGGAGCCCAATAACCACAATTCTGCCCTACGAAACTGAAACTCCCACAGATTCTCTCACAAATGGAAGGAGGGGTGGGGATGCGCGGGGGTGTGAGGCATGGGGAGGGGGGATAACGTGGTCCTCACATCCCTGGGACTCACGGGACCAACCCGGGCCGGGCACCATGCCCCCCCCCGGCCCCGTACAAGAAGGCCCTAATGAGAAGTGTCAGGGTTGTGAGTTCCCAGCACTGCACCTTCAGCAACCGTCTTGAAAAACAAGAACACTGTATTTTCATCAATTCCGTAAATCACACAGATGGGAAACTAAACTGCTTCTTGCATCAGGAGAACGCGGGAAGATTGATCACAGAATTAGGCTGTCCTCCCACAGTGCCCTCAGCTGATCCGAGCCTTCTCGGGGCTGATCTGAAGGCTCAGCTGGAGCCCCTCAGGAGGAGCGTGGACGCCGGCCCCACCTGACCACGGAGTCTCCTTGTGTACGGTGGGTCCCCGAGCACCGCCCACCGACGGCCCCAGAGGGAGCAGCCTGCGCATCGATCAGCACCACTGTGGACAGCCGTGATTAGGTTATAAAATCGTAACTGAGGTTGTTGTGTGTCTGTTGGCATAATCACATCAGCATGCTAATGCCGTTTTAATGGTCTCTAACGATGTAATAAGAAATAATGGAATTTACTTGACAGCTACATAACCATTAACAAAACATATTAAGTGTAACTGGTACTTCCATAAAAACGCAGACAAGCTCTGAAGGCGCCGGCTTGCGCGGCAGCCTCTCTTCCTCTCCTGGAACAACGAGCAGCCCTGAGAACGTGCTCCTAGATGCACAGCCAAGCGCTGGCCACGCAGCGGCCCCCGCCGCGGCCTCCACCGCCCACGTCCGTCTGTCCGGTGGGCGCACACGCTCAGCGCGCCACCACGGTGCTGGGCCCCTAGCGCACACGCGTACAACACGGCACAGGCTCGTGCAAGCTCGCACACAGTACCTCGGGACCCACTAACCGGCAGGACGGGGGGCTCTGGCAGTGCGAGGACCAGCTTTACGTTGGAAGCGTGAGCTGCATTAAGAGCAGGGGAGACTGGGGACCCCTCCAGCGGGGCGAGGCGGCGGGGAAGGGCCCTCTGGAGTGCTGGGCTCGCCGGAGAGCTGCGGGCCAGACGCTCACCGGCTTAAACAGCGGCGGGTGGGTCACGTTTGGCTCTGCAGGACATCGGAAGCCCCCAGTTCTCTGACCAGGGAAGAGACTGTGGCAAAAGACATTTACAAAAGCTTTGGTATGGCCCCCAGCTCAGCCAGAAAGTGCTCCCCAGAAACCCTCTGTGCCCCAGTCCTCCTCAGATGTGACAGGGGTGCAGGCGGGAAGGGCTGAGACGTGTAAGCCGCAGACCCGAGGTAGAGACCAGGGACAGAGGGAGTGCAGCTAGTTCCCACCAGACGTCCTCACTGGGCACCCCTGCCCCCGGGCCCCCCGCCCACTGGACACCTCCCATCAGACGCCCCCCCACACCGGACACCCCCCACTGGACTCCCCTCCCATCAGCAGCCCCCCACCGGACACCCCCCCACAAGACACCCCCCCACCAGGCACCACTCCCCACCAGACACCATCCCACCAGACACCATCCCACCAGA
>NW_022589783.1:879570-943842 GCF_004348235.1 Phoca vitulina | reverse complement strand
CCCACCGGACACCATCCCACCGGACACCATCCCACCAGACAGCCCCCACTGGGACACCACCCTACCGGACACCACCCACAGGGACACCCCCCCACCGGACACCACCCCACACCGGACACCGCCCCCCCACCAGACAGCCCCTGACATGGACACCACCGCACCAGAAGCCCCTCCAGTCCTGACACCCCTCCCATTAGACTTCCCCCAACCAGACACCCCTCCCGCTGGATGCCCCCTCCAGAAGATGCCCCTCCCCCAGACCAGAAGCCCCTCCAGTCCTGACACCCCCACCCCCAGGCCGCACCAGAAGCCTCTCCTGTCTGGAAGCCTGCCTGGTCTCGCCCTGGCCTCTGGGCCTCCCACCACTGCCCTGAGACTCTTAGAGGCCGATGAGCCTGGCTGAGGATGTGGAGAAAGGGAGGTGACAGGTGGGCAATGCAGAAACCGTGGGGCAGGACAGAAGATGGGCTAAACATGCTTGTTGACCTCAGACACCTGTGTCCCATTCCCTCTGGGAGACACCTTCCTTCAACAGGAAACTTCTCACTGCTGGAAAAGTCGTGGACACGTGGTCAGTGGCCACCAGTTGTGTGAAAGGCTCAGTCCTACAGCGTTCGGTGGGCTCATGTGCGGGGCCTGCCCCTGGGGGTGGGCGATGAGGCAGGCCACCATGGGGGCTTCCAGCCTGGCCCAAGGGCAGCTCCCCTCCTCGGCGGTGGGCTCTGGGTCACACCCACCTGACCCACCTCGGGCTGGAGAGCTCCACGGCTGTTCCTGAGGCTCCCAGCCCACCGTGCTCCCGCCTGTCCCGAGGACACCCCTCCTCCCAAACCCCGCTCTCTCAGCAGCATGGAGCCCAGGTCACAACGCACACACACCCCGACTTCCAACAAGCAAGCAGCGGCGGGGGGCCGAGGCTCCAGGAAGCACAAGGCCTCTGTGTGCGGGGACCTCTGCCTTCTATCTGGTGCTCACTCACCCCAGAGCGCAGAGGGAAATAATGAAAATTCAGTAAATACAGTCGCCAGTGGGGCCAGGCCACGTCTTACTCTGAAGCCTCTCCGTGTGATTCCTTTTTTGTCTAATGTTCTCAATAACGGGTCTGAGCTGTGTTAACATTCTCCAAAAGCTCAGGCCACCCCGGCCCCTCCCGGGAGCTCCCCCTGGAGATGTGAAGTCTTCTTGTTGTTTACTGCCTTCCGATCGCTCCCGGGACATTCTTCCCTCTAATGAAGGAGGCACTCATTCATTCATTCACTCCCTCAACAGCAACATGTCCCTGGCACCAGCAGCTGAATTTCGGGGGCCACATTCAGTGTCTCCTACTTGTGGACGGAGGGGCGAGGACCGCCCCGCCCTGGTTGGTGGGTCCGGTGTGGGTGCCAGGCCCGCACTCCGCAAGTCCTGCGCTGGGTGCCTGATGTGAACGTGTCAGGGACCGCTGTGACCCCCGACCTTGGGGTCCGGAGGTGAAGACTGCAGATGATTAGCCACGTGTGGGGTGCAGGCACACTGGGGAAATTTCCCTCTGCTTCTCCGAAGGGAACGGTCAGCGCCACCAGGTCAGGACTGGCTCTCTCTGCGTGCGATCTGTTTAACGGCACCCGAGACACATGCCCTGGGCAAAGGGCCTGGGTGGGCCTCCTGTGTTCACGCTGAGCGCCCGAGTCCAGCAGCCATGCCCCTTCCGCAGACGCCTGCATACACCTGGCATGGGGTTCTGCACAGGAGGGAATGTGCTTGGACAAAGGACAGTTCTCAAGGGCGTCTGAAATGACAGGCTGGAATAAAAGCTGCTCCCACGGGGCCGGCGTGTGGCTCAACTGACCGGGTAATGACAGTCACATGTGGGTGTCTCCCAATCTCTCAGCTCCTCCCACATTCGTGACTACCTCTCCAAGGCCGAAGCCCCATCTGGCATGGGGTCGGGACAACCAACACTCATCTAGAAACCTCAGCGGCCCCAAGGCACTTGAGCCTCCTCCTGTGTCCTTGTAAGAGAAACATGCCCTCCTGATGTGAAGTCTCTGGTGGCTTGCCAGCCCACGGAAGGAACGCCACACTCCTCACAAGGGCCTTGGGGCCCACCCGAGCTGCCCTGCCTGTTCACGTGGGGCACACAGTCCCTCCTGCCTCGAGGCAGCCGGGCACCTGCTCTCCAGACCTCACAGCCTCTGGCCCTTTGCTTCCACGTGAACTAGGGCTGCCTGACCTTTACCAGCTCTGCTCTGTGCCCATTTCTGCTGGAATGTCATGTTCTCTGCTCCACCTTGGCCTGGTGTTCTGTAAACATCTGTTGAATGAAAAGCTGCGTCTTGGGGCGCCTGGGTGGCTCAGTTGGTTAAGCGTCTGCTTTGGCTCAGGTCATGATCCCGGGGTCCTGGGATCGAGCCCCAGGTTGGGCTCCCTGCTCAGTGGGGAGCCTGCTTCTCTCTCTCCCTCTGCCTGACGCTCCCCCTGCTTGTGTTCCCTCTCTCTCTGTCAAATGAATAAGTAAAATCTTTAAAAAAAAAAAAAGAAAGAAAGAAAGGAAAGAAAAGCTGCGTCTTGTAGACGGTCCCGTTTGCTGGTGCAGAGATGATACAGGAGCCCTCATTAGTCGGAGAGACGGGCTAGACCGTCGTCAGCCGCAAGGAGCCCAAGGAAGTGAATCTGGGCTTACTGTTAAGACGAGGACTCGGCCTGGCCCCTCTCTCCCAACTTCTGGCTCCTTTCTACTCAAGATAAAGGGTGATGAACTTCCAAATGAGCTAAGAGCCGCAGGGAAAGAGCTTAGACAGTCCCACCGAGTGGCAAGATTGCCGACGGTCATGCTGTATTTCCAGGACTGAAGGCCCCGGGCCAGCCGTCTGGGTCAACAGATAGCTCGGCTGAGCCTCTTATTTCCAGGCCTGCGTGGCTCACAACACACCACTGATCCGTCCCGAGACGGCTCTCTGGGCTGACCTCCGCGTCCGGACCTCCCCCTGGTCTCCAGCGCCACCGAATCTGCCTCCAGCCTGCCCCTGATGACGAGAGAGGCTGGTCGTGCTCGGGGGACGTGGTGCGGCAAGTACGTGGCAGGGTGTGCAGGCTGGAGGCACTCCCTAAGCGCTGACTTCTCACGGACACGCACCGTCCCTGGGCTCGGACTCATCTGCGGTGGGGTGGGGCCCAGGCACTGGAATGTTCTAGAGCCTCCCAGGCAATTCTAGGTGCAGCAGGGCTGAGCACCGCAGCCCCAGTGGGCCCTGTCCTTCCAGCAGATTATAATTCTCACAATTACAGTCCGGTTTCAGCTGCACTTAAATAACTTACCAAACCCACCTGGAATTTTCCTTCCATCTCTCTCCTGAACTGTTTCTGATGTAATTAACAAGAACCCCAAGCACACAGTTCTTTCCCTTGCAAACCAATTATGAAACGGAACCTGATGTGAGTGGAGACTAAAAGCCCCGGACCCCGCACCCGGCACTCACGCGATGTCTGGGAAGACACTCATCGGCACCTCCAGGAGCCGCGCGATGCTCTCCATCAGCTCCTTCCCCTTCTCTGGGCTCAGGGGGCTGTTGAGGAGAGCGGGGGGCAGCGTTACAAAATGGAACTCATCAACACTTGAGAAGCTGCGCATCCCCCCTGCCCCCACCTCAGCGCCTGTGCATTCCTGTCACATAGTGACCAGGCTCTCAGGGCAGCCGGGATCAGGTGCTTCTTCAGGCATGATGAATCACCTGAATTTCCCAGCAATGAGACAAACAATACAGTGCAAATGGAATTGTTAGAAGCGTAATGGGCCCGTGATGCAGCGACGGCTCAGCTCAGCCTTCAATAAAAAATATAATAGGGGGGTGGGAGGGGAGGCCAGACGGGAAGGAGAGAGAAAAGATGGGAGACCGAGGGGAAGCAGATGCTGAAAATCGAGTTTCAGGATGGGCGTCAAATGTACAAAGGAAACACATTTTTAAATGGGCTTGTTTCTAAAATGAGCGATGTGCCATGAGAGAGATGTGAACGGGACACATCTGAAGGTAACCATGGAGACCAGAGGGGCACCGCGCAGCGACCCCCTGGGGGGGCGGGGTGCTCCGGGACAATGCGCCCAGGCCCGCGGGAGGCCCGGCTCCACCGTAACCGTGCGGCTCAGAGCTCCAACGACAAGTCCTGAATCCCAACACGCAGCTGTGTGAGCCACGCCGGCCCGTGAAACCCTATTAGCAACATTCCAGAGAATATTCCGTTATGTCGTCATATAAAAGCTGGTGCACAGCCACTGCCGTCATCCCGGCCGACCTCTCGTGCCCTTGGCCAAGGTGACAGGAGACGGGCTAGGTGCAGCAACAAACAGACCGGGCCCTGCCTTCCAGGGCGGCATTCGAGCAGCACACGGGCGGCAGAGACAAGTGCTGTTGTGGATTGAACTGTGTCACCCAAGCTTCGCATGTTCAGTCCTAAATCCAGAACCTCAGAATGTGACCTCACGTGGAAAGAGGTCACTGCTGACCATCATGCTGAGAGGAGGTCATCAGGGTGGTTCCGAATCCAATGTCACTGGAGTCCTCGTAGGAGGAGGACACGCACAGGGGTGAGTCGGGAAGCATCCAGGGTCACTGCAGCTCCAAGAGCCGATGGGGTGCAGGGTGCAAGGAGGAGCCAACCAGGATCCAGGAAACAGGACTGGGCCGGAGGGTGCAGGGGGGCCTGCGGGCTTGGGAGACGCCACGGTGTGTCGTGGTACCAGGAGGTGGCCCAGGAGCATGCGAGACGGAGAAGCCGTGGGAAGGAAATTCGGGAATTCTCCTGTGGACACATCCTAACGGACAGAGCCCACACTGAGCATCTGAGCTGGGAGCAGCTGGGGAAAGCGGCCTTCAGAGAATGGCTAAAGCAGGAATCCGGAGGGACAGAGCCAGCAAGGAGGAGTCGAGGGCCCTTGGAGGCCTCAGCTAGAGACGGAGAAGCGGGCTGGGGTCAGGAGTTGCCGGCTTGCCCCGCAACTGTCCTGGGGTGTCCCGTGCACGTGCAGCCGCGGCGGGACAGACACTCCCGTCCTCTAAGGGGAGGCTGGTAAGGAGCCACGGCACCAAGCTGTCCCCCACCACCTTCTCTCAGTGGGGACAGGAACTGGACTTCTTCCTAGGGACGCCAGTTTCTGCAGGAGGCTCTCTACCCACAGCCGGGCCTGCTCTCCACGCCTCACCCGTTGTTCTAGATCTCTTGCCAACCTGCAGGGTGCTGTTCTGCTCTGAAGTGAGAAAGGAGAGGCCCGACGCGGGTCTGCGATCAGGGCCTTTGCCCCTCCATCCCGCTTCCTGGCAAGAGCGAGATGCCCAGGGCTGGGGACCCTTCCAGGAAGGACAGACAAGTCCTACAAGCCTCCTAACACAGGGGCTTTTCACATCATGCTGTAAAATTAGAACACATTTTCAGGTCCGTGTGTGCACATGGTGTGGAAGTGTACGCTTTTACCTCGTCACCCGACCTGACTTAGAAACCCCCCTGGGCATCTCGCAGAGCCCACGCTCGGGCCCACGAGGAGGTGAGACGCCGACGGGGGAAGGGGTCCACCTGGAACCTTTGTGTCTTCATCATTACTCCCTGCCTGTCCACCTGGAGCTGCAGGCTGGAGCTCACTTTTCATCAGGCAGCCCAGAGCCCCAAGAAGGCCTGTGTCTAAACCAAGTGTGCAGGGACCTCGAGCCACGTGGGGGAAAGGCCACGGTGCTGTGTGCAGACTCAGGAACAGGAAAGCAGCAACGCCAGGAAGGTGTGTTCACTACAAGTCAGATGTGGAGAAAGAACGACAGCCGCACAGAGCCCTAATCCGGGACGTGGGCACCAGCGACACAGCAGGGCCTTGGAGGCCCTCGTGGCAGAGCTCTGGTGCCCCCGCCCCCGCGGCTCTCAGGTGGGCCGCTCTTCCTGTAACCAGGCCCCCCAGACGCAGCGCAGGCGGGCGGACAACCAGCATCTGCAGACGCGAGTGACGGGGCGTGATGAGGCCTGCAGCGAACCAGGGCCGCCCTCACCTACGCAGCCCACGTACCCCAGGCCAGACCCCAGCAGGACACAGCCTTGCTTCACAGACCCCCGCCGAGGGCACAGACCCTGCCTCCTCGGGCCCGCCCCAGCAGCTCCCCTGGACTCCCAGCACTCGGGACCGCGGAGCCTGACGCCGGCCCCCACCGCACCTGCAGCCAGCCTGGGGGCTCCCTGCTCGGTGCCTCCCTGCCGGCCTCCCAGGCCAGGCCGATGAGTGCAGCCAGGTGAGACCTGGACGGGGCAGCTCGTCCGCCCCGCCGGCGCCGCCAGCGCGACCCAGCCGCAGGCTCCTGTGCGGCCCGGGGCGGCGGTCAGGCTTTCGCCGTGTGGGTGTGGGCTTTGGCCACGGCACCAGCCGCCCCGCACACGGACACGAGCAGATGTGATGCGTGTGTGAACGGAACAAATGTGTGAATACACAGGAAGATGTCAAAACGTCTCACGCTGAAAATCATTAAAACGTAAGTTATTAAAGGAGTCCCACCTAGCTGACAAGAGTTACCGTGTAAATCAAGGACAATGGGCATAAAACCCCTCAAACCCCAAATGGCTCTCCAGCCCCGGACTCTATTACTAACAGCCTGATTCCAGCCTCACGGCAACACCTCTCCTGGCGGGGCCGCATGTGGAAACTGACCCGGGCCCCTCCCCAGACCCGCAAGGACGCGCCTCTGTTCACCCCTCTCTCAAGGGAAGGGCCTGGTGCGTTCTCTGTCAGCGGCTTCTCAGGGTAGTTTTCTGTGTAATTTCACAATCAAAAAGCAGTCGCTTTTTGGACCTTCTGTCCTCCTTTCCTGCCCATTTCCACCGCCTATTCCCCAAGAAGGGGCCTGTTGGGCACCCAGGCTCCAGCCTGCAGTGGGTGCTGGGGAGGGCAAGGGTCCGAAAGGCAGCGTCGAGGGAAGCCCCCACAACGCGGCCTGATGGTCGCCCAAGAGACAGCAGGGCCTGAAGTGTTGCACTTGGGGTGCTGCTCCTCGATCTACGACAGAGACGAGTGAGGTCGTGCTCAGGGTCAGTCACGTGAGCCAGGAGGGGACGCCAGTCGGAGACCAGAGCTAGTCGCCCCACCCGCACAGATGACGAGTGGGTGAACGTGTTATCTACAAAGGCATCAAAGTGCGGAGCAAACAGCGGGACCGAGGAGGTAGTCTGCTAGTCGTCAAAAAATTCGTAGGGTGAATACGAATTGTTTATAGAGCCAGTGGACTTAGAACACTAGAATTCCAGAAAGTGGAACAGAACGTGCAAGTTTAACCCACCAGACGGTAGACCCCAGAGAGGAGCCAGCAGGGTCCACCGGGGGATGGGCAAGCGGAACGCGCCTGAAAGAAACAGCTCCAAGGGGCCGCCCAGAGAAATCCTGTCTGTGCAGAGGGGGTCCCGGTCGCCAGAACGTGCCCCCGGGCACTGGGCAGACACCCTGGAAACGCACCTGTGTGGTGGCCCCAGCGATGTGTGACTGCCCACACTCCACTCTACCCCCTTTCCCCCCCCCCCCCCCCCGAATGTCCCGTGTGGCCACAGAACGTCCCTGCAAATCCTCGGGATGGAGGTGACGCAAGGCCCCGTCCTGTATCTGAGCACAAGTGTGCTCAGAGCAGCAGAGCACAGGGTCTCAGCCCAGCACCTTCTATCTCCGAGAGTCTGAACGGATGACAGGAATAAATGTACATGGCCAAGCGAGGGGCTTCATTTGAAGGGGCGGCATCAGGCATGCAGCCCGGAGTGGAATGACAGCTCAATCTAGGAAAATGGGCCCTCAGGTGACAATTACCAGGTGAGGAGTAGGAAAAATGAAGCTCCGTTCGATGCCACATGCACTGAGGTGCCCCCGCGGCCCCACCCAACTTGCTGTCCTGGTCCTTCATGGGAGAGTCGGCAGGCCAGGCTGGATGGTCAGAAGCGTCTTCCTTCCTGTGGTCACTCAGGACGTGCTTTGCCTCCAAACATTTCTGTGCCCCTCGGAGGATGCTGCCAGCAGGAGACGCGCGGGGGCCTCCCTGCGACGGTGGGGCCACAAACACTGGTCTCCCTGATGGCCTCCCTCCAGCCCTGTGCTCTGCAAACTGACTTGGAGCCAGAGCCCTGCAAAGTGAACCCACAAGGCCTGGGACAGGAGGCATCAGAAGACAGCAAGGACACCCCAGGTGTGCACACACCACCGACTCCGGTGTGCACACACACACCTTGCAGACACGGGAGACTCCCCAGGTGTGCACACACACCTGCGTGTGCCTGAGACAGTGGAACAGGTGTACACGTCCACACACGCCGACGTGCTCACCAAGAGGAGCACTGGCACTAAAACCAGCGAGGGTTGTGGTGATGACGTGCACTCCTGGATCGACACGACCAGGGCCCCCTGCCTGCCCAGAGACTCCCCCTCCTCCCACTGACCCTCAGCTCCAGCCGGCCCAGCCACCCCCCATCGTGTGCCCCACACCCACAATGGCACAAAGTGCTTCCTCCCCTCATCCTGGCCGCCAACCAGGCCTCACCCATTCTAACCAGCAGGCCCACGTGGCCCCCTCCTTTTCCTAAAACTCCCTCTGCTTTGATGTAGAAGCCCCGAGGCCACCACCTATTACGGAAGCTCTCTTAACTATTTCACACGTTTTAATCCTCTTCCTGTCTCCAAAGTGCACACGCAGTGAGGGCACAAACCACATCTCATGTTCTTCTACCTCCAGAGCCTACTGCCCCATGCTGGACATAAACCAGCTTCCCAACCAAGTTTACCACCAGATTCCATGAATTCTGTGCTCGAGCCTATTTTAAACCAAAGGGTGACATTAGGCGATGGGGAACCCAGAGGCTCTATCATGAGTCCCAGCCCCACTTAGGCCTCATGAGTGTCTAATGACTCTACATTCCTTCACCCCACAATGCATACAGTTAACACTTGTATCCGCAGCATGATTATTTAAAACGCCTTAAAGATAATGATGAAATCCGCCAGGATACGTGTAGGAACCCTCCTGCCTCCGCAAGGAGACCCCTGATCACACCAGCTGCTGACGGGTGCTGTAGCCCCTCCCGAGGGCTGCCACGGCTCGCCGCCCAGGCTGGAGCACCAAGCACAAACGGCTTACGACGATAGCGGGTCCAGTCAATAGTTAGACCAGTAAGATTGCGCTCAAAATGAGCATGCAGTTATTTCTATTTTATTTTTAAAATACATGGCCATCATCTGTCATTTCATGGTCTGAACTTCCTTAGAAAGCAGTTGGAGTTAATCTCAAAAATCAATGGACGGATATGGCACATGCAATTTCATGTGTGTCGGTGACACCCTGATCACCGGGACACCCGATACTGCCGTGCAGGGAGAGACGCACGCCGTGCCGGCGGCTCGGCCCTCACCGCCTGCCTCGACGTCTAGCGGCCGAGAGGGTTCACAGAAGCTAGAGCTATCTGCTCTGATGCTTTTCCTCTCTGAATCACAGCCACATGTTAACACGACTGCGGAGTCGTTGGAAAGTCAGAGGCCCCTAGGGACCTACTAAAGCAGCAAAACAGGAGAAAATCTGAAGCATTCACACCACCCACTTGATGGGAAGGCCACAGGAGAAGCAACAGTACCCCCGTTTCCCCGATGGCCTCCACGCCATGCACAGTGTGTGGACTTCCACAGTGCCCTGAAATCACCATGGGAATGAGAGGACAGATGAAAAATTAGAAAAACTGTTATGTCAGACAGTGAAGGAGTTGTGGAGAGCCACCCTAACGAAAGAGTAGTGGCAATAACTTCAGGTGAGAAATGTCAGGGGCCGTGGAAGACCTTGAAGGTTCTCCTTATGCTCGCCACCGTGCTGAGACCCGCACAACACTCTCACGTAACACTCACAACAGACCTGTGAGGAAGGTACTATTGTGAACCTCATTTTAAAGGACTGGAAACTGAGATTAGAGAAAATAATTCAAGCTCCAGGACATGCCACCAGTAAGTCCCAAAACCTAAACGTTACTCGTCAGTGAGGGTGTGATGCGGACTTCCAAACTACGGGGCAAGCCCAGGTAACTTACAGCTGCATCCCTCCCTGTGTTTTACCTTAACTAAGCTGCGGAGTGTCTGCACGCATCATTCCTCCAGGTCCTGTTTTGGCAACAGTGTTACTGTCTCTTCCTTAGCGACCCAGACGGTCCTGCCAACCAGACACCCACGTCTAGGACTCTATGTTCAAGAGCTGACCATTTGTGCTTCTGCTTCTTTACTTCCTGATTTCGGATACTTTACTATTCATTCGAAAATTTACCAAAGGTAGGGAATTAAATGATTGATGGATTGCAAAATGATATCAATCAACTCTGATACAAACTTTTTTGATGAGGTATTTTAAATCAATGGATAAAATGAGGTTTTCATGGGATTCCCCAATTATTCTAGCTATCCCTATATACTGTTTTTAACAAATAACAATATTTATTCTCTTTAAATAATCTTATAAGCTAGTTATACTTTTGTTAACCCATAGGAATTCTCCCCAATGTAGAGAAAAGACATTTCTCATGGGGGAAATGAGAGAGGAGCTGCCATGATTCAATATCTCAACCTTGATTCAGTATCACCTTTCTTTCCTGCAGAGAAATAAAACCCAATGTCTTCTGGAGAATGAGTGAGTGAGCTCATGGTAATTTGTGCAACCAAACTGATTCTTCTGACTGCTGAGCCCACAGGCTTCTAGAATACATGCAAATTCATCTGGAGGTGCCAGAACCCTGAATTACTCTTTCTAGTAAAGTTGTTGACAGACACCAACTCTTCACAGGTAAAAAAAAATCAACTGGTGAAAAACTGTTGTATTCCAACAACTTCAAGATGAGACTATACTTCTCACCACAAGTATATTTATTTCCCTACATTTTTGGAAAAAATATTTGCCAACAGCTTAATACAAATCTAAGTACACAATGTCTTAGAGTTAGTTTTATGGAAAGTATTGACATCAGAAAGATAAAATGAGGAAGGCAGCACAAAAATGTAGAGCTTTAGTACACATTCAAAGTTGTTATCAGCTTGAAACAGGCTGTTCTAAACATATGGTATTTCATGTAAGCCTAATAGTAACCACAAAGCAAAAGCCTATAATATGTACACAAAAGAGAAAGAGAAAGAAATGTAGGCACACCACTATAGAAAATCATCAAATCACAGAGGAGGAAAGAAAGGGAAAGGAACAAAGGAATCGCCAAACAGCCAGAAAATAATTTACTAAATGGCAAAATGAAGCCCATACTTATCAGTAATTACTTTAAATGTAAATGGACTAAAATCTCTGATCAAAGACACAGGTGGCTGAATGGATAGGGAAAAAAACCAACAATGCCCAACTCCATGCAGCCTACAAGAGACTCACTTCAGCACTGAGGACACCAACAGACTTAAAGTGAAGGGATGAAGAAAGATAATTCATGAAAAGGGAAACCAGAGGTAGATAAAATTATGTTAGACAAAAGAGACTTTAAGGCAAAGATTGTTAACAAGAGACAAAAAAGATGATTATATAATAATAAAGAGGTCAGTTCATCAAGAGGATATAACATTTGTAAATATTTACGCATCCAACATAGGAGCCCCTAAATACATAAACAAATACCAACATATCTGAAGGGAGAAATAGACAGCAATATAATAACAGCAGAGACCAGAAGAACCTAACAGATACATGAAGGACTTTCCACCCCGTAGCAGCAGAATACACATTTTTCTCAAGCGCACATGGAACATTCTCCAGGATGGATCACCTGATAGGACAGATCACATGACAAATCTTAATAAATTTAGGAAGACTGAGATCATATCACGCATCTTTTCCGACCACAATGGTATGAAACTAGAAATCAATTATAAGAAGAAAACTTGAACATTCACAAATATATGGAGATTAAATGATATACTCCTGAACAACCAATGGGTCAAAGAAGAAATAAAAAATACCTGAGATAAGTGAAACTGGAAATGTAACACACCAAAATGTGTGGGACGTAGAACAGAGTTCTGAGAGGCATTCTTATGGTGATGAATGCTTGCATTAAGAAAAAAGAAAGATCTCAAATAAACAGCCTGACTTTACAACTCAAGAAACTAGAAAAAGAGGCATAAATGAAGGCCAAAGCTAGCAGAAGGAAGGAAATAATAAAGATCAGAAAAGATGAAATAGAGACTGAAAAGACAATAGAAAAGATAAATGAAACTAAGAGCTGGTTTTCTTTGAAAAGATAAATAAAACAGATAAACCTTTGGCTAGACTTACCAAGAAAAAAAAAACTTAAATAAATAAAATCAGAGATGAAAGAGAAGATATTATGACTACTGCCACAGAAATACAACAGGTCCTAAGAAACAACTAAAAACAATTATTTGCCAACAAAACGACTACCAAGAAGAAAGGGTAAATTCCTGGAAACATCCAACTGATGGAGCTTGAACCGTGATGAAAGAGAAAATCTGAAGATGCCGATAAGTAAGGAGACTAAACCAGTAAACAAACACCTCCCAACAAAGAAAAGCCCAGGACCAGATGAGTTCTACCAAACATCCTAAGAAGAATCAGTACCAATCCTTCTCAAACTCTTCCATAAACAGAAGAGGGGGGAACACTTCCAAACTCATCTTACAAGGCCAGCATTATCTTGATACCAGTCAGAAAAGGATGCCACAAGAAAAAGCTACAGGACAATATCCCTGATGAAACACGGATGCAAAATCCATAAATAAAATATTAACAAAACAAATTCAACAATACATTAAGAGGATCACACACCATGATCAAGTAGGATTTATTCCAAGGATACAAGGATGGTTCAACATCTGCAAATAGAACAGTGTGACACACCACATTAACAAGATGAAGGATAACAAGTCATGGTCATCTCAGTAGAGGCAGGAAAAGCACATGACAAAATTCAACATCCATTCATGATAAAAACTCAACAGAGTGGGCATGGTAGGGATGGTAGTGCAGCCCGCTGGAACCTTGCCAAAAGCCCAATGGGTAGAATAGTCTGGGAACTGTAGTGAGCTGTCCAGGCCAGCTCATAGCACAGACAACATTTTGCAGGTCAGCCTCACAGTGCAGAGACAGAAAGGAGAGCTGAGGGAATGGCCCAGTGGCCAGCACACCTGCTGACCAGTGTCCCTCCATCCACTGTACCCACCTTTCATCATCTCTTCTCCACTCAGCAGCAGAGGGATCTGGGAGAGTGGTACCCTGACCACACCACTTGCCCGCTTGTCCTCTAGTGGTGTCCCATGTCTGCTGGGGGCAAGGACCCAAATCCTTGCTGGGGCCCTGAGGCCTGGCCAGCCTTTCTCATGCTTACTGCCCCCACCTTCCCCCGGCCTTATTTCAGCTCCTCAAATGTCCATGCTACTCCTGATGCAGGCCCTTTGCAAATGCTGTTCTCTTTGGAACATGATTTCCTTCCCACCCACCTGCCCACTCTAGAGCTTGAAGTAACAGCCGTACAATTTATCTGAAGCTTGAACGGCCCTTCTACACAGTTAGAATATAGGAGGGTGTGCTGGAATTCAGTAACCCGTGGCCAGCTCTTCTAGTAAGACACTCCTATTTTTTTAAGTCATTGTCTCAATGAAGTCAATATTCCACAAATGAGCTACATTAGGACACTATTTTTCCCCATTCTTCTTTTTCCTTCTGCCTTCATTTGTCATCTGCAGTTTATTTCTATTTTGACAGCTTAGCAAGTCTCTTCTTTTCATATTTTTCTCCCTTGTTCTTACTCCCTCCCATGTAGGAGTGATATTTAAACTGCTTAACTCAGACAGATTTAATTGGAGGTCAACTTATAAAGCAGATGACACTTTTCAAAAATCAATTGCCGTGTTTAGGCTCTGAAGGTCCCTGGAGAGTTCTACTATGGACTTTTTTCCTGAAGAGAAAAAGCAAAGCTTCCCCAACAATTATAGAAGTCCGATACCAAACCAGACTGTGCAGCCACGATGACAGAGATGTACGGACGTAACCGCCAGAGAAGGTGAGGATGCAGACACACGGGCAGCGAGACAGAGAGGACACAGCTGAAACCAACAATACAGCATGAAGGTGAGTGTAGATCAGGTGCAGACAGGTGTAGACATGGAGACATACAAGTGCATGTGGGTACAGATATAGATATGTGTGATCAGATGAGGCACATTTGTGGATGCGGGTGAAAGTCTAGATGCAGAAGCAATACGGATATTGATACAGATCAGTGATAGAGATGCAGGTATAGAGAGAGATACATAAATACTGATACAGATGGACACAGAGAGATACAGATCCAGGTAGACGATGCAGATGCACTGCAGGTGCACATGCAGACATATCAGTGTAGGTGTAGACGTACAGGGACTGACGGAGATGCAGTCGGGTACAGACACGGGTAGATGATGTGGTGTAGATGCAGGTGTACATATGGAGATGTCGGTGTAGACACAGACGTAGAGACAGGTACTGATGGTGACCTTGCTGCCATCAGATGTCACTGCGGCCCAAAGAGTCCCAGCATCGTCAGAACCTTCTGAGACCCTCTTGCATTTCAAGCACCTAGGCTGAGCTGCAGAACTAACCTGTAGGAGTCAGACTCTAAGGACAAGCATGGAGCAGACAGAGTGTTCAATGTCCAAGTTCCAGGTTTGGTCAGAGTGGGCTGGGCTGTTCCAATATTTCCTTTTTCTCCCTGTTCCCCCCCACTCACCCACCAATTTCACACTTTGCCACAACAGAGAGCATCAGATGTGAGAAAGGGGGCTCACCACAGTCCGAGACCATGAAAGAGCCCCTTCCTGGCCTGGCATCATCTCTTCTGGATGTCTTCCCAACAGGCTAGACATGGCCAAGCCAACTCAGAAGCCATTTGGTCAAAGATGCCCTGGAAGTGTTTCTAACGCCCACCATATTTGCACTTTCATGGTATTTTCTCACGCTGTCTACTGCCATAGTTAGAGGTCAGACAAGTTTGAAATTTCCTCCAGTTCTAGAATTCAGCCAATAACAGACATCAAAATCCAACACATCACCCTAACCTCAACAAAGGAGATGAAAGTGGGCCTACAGAGTCAGAGGCATCAAAGACCAGACAGCCAGTGCAAGGTGTGAACCTTATTTGGATCCTGAGTCAAAATGCCAATGAACAAAATTCTGATGTGGATGTGACAACAGAGCTGAACGCGGGCTCGACACCCAATGCTACTAAGGCTTGATGGTATGTTACAAAGAAGGATCCTTATATTTTAGAGCTATTTCACAAAATGTTTCCAAGAAAGTGGGGTTTGTTTGAAAGCAGCATGAGAGGTGGGAGTAAATGGGGGTGTGGATGGGGCAAGGTTGGGCGTGGGCCATTATCTCTGTGCATGTTCAAAATCTTGCATTAGAAAGAGCGAGAACAAATCCATCCATTGCCTCTTGAAAAATATGAAACTGAACAGCCAGGGAAGCCTGTTGGATGAGGTACCTGGGGACAAGCCAGGCTTGTGAGCCCAAGGCCTTGGGAACATGGTGGGCAGGTCCCAGGACAGGGGTCTGGGCACCTGCAGTGTGACTATCAGAGGTCTTTGTACCAGTGCTTCCTTCAGGGCAGGTCTGGGAGTGATGGTGCCCCCAATACCCATGCTGGGAGCAGTTTCTAAATAGAGCCTCTACTTAGAAGCCAAAGCCTTGTTGCAGTACTTTTAAAAACTCCACTGTGTGACTTTGGACTTGTGTTACAATCTGATCCTCAAACTGCCTTGGGAAGAACCTTCACATCAACTATATCCATTTTCTTAGAATTTACCAAAAGCCGCTTCATGGTGATTCTTCGACTAGCTGATGAGCAGATGTCTGGATGGTTCCAGAAGCCTGCTTCCCTTGCTCCCAGTTCCTCCACATCATCTGGCAGCACTGGGAGGGCCAAGACACCCAGAGCAGCCCCTCCTGCGAGGAGTGTGACATCTGCATGTGGGAGGGGGTGTGCGACACCGCAACCTCAGTGGTTTCCTGGGGGCCAGAGGGAAGGCTTCCAGAAGAAGGGGCAGGGCTTTCGAGGGGCCCCTACTCAGCCTGGGGCGTCAGGAGGGCTCCCCGAGGACAGGACAAGGAGAAGTTCAGGAGCAGTGTGTGCCGGGGGGTAGCACTCCAAAGTGGGATGAACACTTCCAGGGCCCCGTGACAGCCCTGCATATTCAGGAGCGGGACGGAGGGGGGCGTGGCAGAGCACCATGGTGCGGAAGCAGGGAGAGGATGAGTCTGCAGAGCCCGCAGGGCTTGGGGCCCCGTCAGCGGCTTGGGCCTCTCCCTCAAGGGCAGTGGAAGCACTGCAAAGTGTGAAGAGGAAGAGGGGCACAGTCAGGTAGGTGATGGAGGATTCTGCTGGGGGTCAACGTGCATGACAGACTGGGGAAAGGTCGGGGGATGAAGGACCAAAAATAAGAAAGGTCCCTGCAGCTACCAGCGCAAGAGCAGCCGGCCCCCGAGAGCAGGACGGGGACGGGGATGAGGAGCGGCCAGGTCGGGAGATCCCCACAGCTTGGGAGGAGGCAGGAAAGGTGGTGCAGGTGCTGGTGCCGCCCCCGGCATGAGCCCTGGAGGAGGAAGCATGGCACTGGGAGACGCCGACTGCGCCACCACGCAGAGCTTCAGGCTTCTTTCCCACGCCCAAGAGGAGGGGCGGCATGGAGGTGCTCCCCGGAGCATGGGAAGGGCAGCATCCTCGAGGACGAGAAGGCTGGGAAGGTTTTGGAAGAGCGGAGCGGCCTCAGACCGCTGCTGCGGCCGGGGGACGGGGAAGGCTGCTGGCTTCAGGAAGCGCCAGGCAGAGGGGAGGAGAGGGAGGGCGATGGCCAGGAGTTGCTGAGTTTGGCAGATGGAATTTTGTGGCTGACAGGAGGAGGCAATCAGCGGAGAGTCAGGGTGAGAAGTTTATAGGAAAAACCTAGTTCAAGTTACGGTACAGGTTCTGAGATTCTCTAACTCGTGGGCTTGGGGACCCACTCAGTTAAAGCTGTTTGCATTCTCTGGATAAAGTCTCACTGTGCAGCTTTATACGCTCTCCTCATCTGAACTCCAGAACAGCCCACAAGTTAAACTGAGAGTGTCTGACTCCGTAAGGGAGAACTGCACTGGGCTTGTCTTGAACCTCCTTCCTTCTCTGGGGACCTCTGCCGGGTCCCCACATCGCAGGGGCCCAGTAAGTACGTGCTGATGCCCCAGGCAGGGGCGCCTACGGACAGGCCAGAGCTGGGCCACGACCTGGGGCTCAGAGACCACTGCTCACCATTCTTGTCGCAGACATCCCCCACAGCTACCAACTCTGCAGTCAGGGATTTTAGATTTGGAAATGTGTGGTTTTTCTTCTTGTTGTTGACCATACAAGCCAATGTGACTATTTTTACTCATTGGCTATACGCCCCCATACCTAAAATCTCAGATGACAATGAATCTGTCACCCTGCACATGATCTCTTGACACAAACGAAGGAGATGAGTGGCGACACAGCAGTGAACTTGTCACATTCAAGAAAGACCCCTAGAAGCCGTACTTTCTGAACAAAAAGTTCAAACACATCATCTGAGACGTGGTCTGAGATAGAACAGAATAAACAAAACCTAGAGACACCGCAACTACAGAATCTGTCCACAAGCCTGTGAAGATTTCTTTTCTCCACCAAGGAAGGGAAAACAGGCCACGGCACTGGTCCACCCCCCTCCCCGCGTCCTCGTCTGCCTTCCCTGCAACCACCATGGGCCCCATGGCCCTGGTGCAGCTCTGAGGGGCTCCGCGGGCAGCCAGGGGTCTCTGCACAGGCGGGGGGAGGACGACTGGACTGCCCCCCGTGGCTCAGCTATGACCCTTCCCCTCCCACCACACTGACCTCAGGGGGCACAGCATGTCACCCCTGAGCATATGGGTTTTCACATCTTCAAGTTCGTGATGGGAAAAGCAATCTCCTCCCATGACGGCTCTAAAAGGAACCTGATTCTCAATTTAGAGAAATGATTCAGAAAGACGTGTCTGACAGGAAGGGGAGCGGGTCGCCTGCCCATGCACAAGGCCTCCTCTGGCTCATGCCCGGACCTCTGGGAGCTGGGACACACTCAGAGGACTGACCGCTGAACCTTCTTCCAGACCTGGATTCCCAAGACCCTTATGGCTCGCCGGTGAAGAGACGGTAGAACCATGCCTGCCGTCTGGGTGGCGTCTCCTTAACAGGCGTCAAGCTGAGTCCCCGTCAGGGCCGAGCCTCTGGGAATGGCGGCCACACCAAGCTGCCCGTGACGCAGGCGATGTGTCAGTTAGTAGAAAATCATCTGTGATATTGCTGGTGGGCGTGTCCCAGGCAAGAGTTTTATGGGAAGAAAACACTGGAGAAAACTTAGGACCAACCTGTCCGTTTGAGAACACTGATGGGCATCAGAGGCCCACTACACTTCCGGCACTTTCCTCCACCACCCTGGCCCGAGGTCTCCGTGCTCCAGCCCTGCAACCTTCTCCCTCCACTCATGTTCCGTGATTCCATGGCTCTCTGTTCACGGCTCCCGGCTAACGTCATCTAGCACGACGGACCTGCTCTGCCCCAGGGCCGCTCTCTGCGAATCAACCGCTCTTCCCAGCAGCCCTCAGGGTGCCGCCGCAGAGGCGAGGCAGCCGCCCAGGCGCCGCTGCTGTGCAGCCCCCCACCCCCGACAGCTGGCCCCACGGCCCATCTTCACCCCTCCAGGCTGAAGAGCAAATGGGGACCGAAGCTTTGCCAGAGCAGCAGACCTTCCGGGTGCTTCTGTGCAGGACGGCGGGGCTCTTGATGGTCCACGCACAAGCTGGGTGAGGACAGTGGCGTCACTGTCTCCAGCCCACAGCTCAGCCTCCACAGGAGCCCGCCTCTCCAAAGCCAGTCTGGTCACTCAGATGTCCTTCCACAGGACTACACCCCAAACACGAGGGAGTCTGTAAGAGAGGCGCACCCGGAGAGCCACGGGCTCTTATGTGTTTCTTGATCAGACGTACAATGCGGGTTCTCCTTTGCTGAGACAAACGTCTCCCTTGGCTGCAAATTCACCTTCCGTGTGCTAGCTCTTCTGAACTCGAAACACCTCTAAAATCACTCTTGGAGGACAGGGATGGCCGTCCTGACCTTCAGCCAGTCTTGGAGGGTCCATCCAGGGTGTGAAGAGGGGGAGAAGGTAAACAGCAGAGGATGAGGCGGCGCTCTGTCCATCAGAAAGCATAAGAGACAGAAGAGTGCAAAGCTAAGGCCCACAGGGAGGACGTGTGTCAGTGAGATCACATGGGGCACGGGTCCCACTCCTTCTCCTTCTTAGGGGACAAACAGAGATACAGACGTCCCTTTTCTTTTAAGACTGGCATCAGACTCTTGTCAATTAATAGCTGATCTATTAAGGCTTAAGCTGAGATCTGGTGAAGTCTTGCCCTAGAGAATCCCAAATTATCAATTAATCTGATAACAGAGGCAGAAATCTCAATCTCTCTCTATAGAGGGAGGGAGCATAATCTCGTAGTGACAAAAAGTAAGAATTATTGACACAAAGCCAGGTTATCCGCATCATATACCTTTCATCCAATTGAGGCAGCAAAAGAAAAAGGGAAATGAGCCACGATAACGATTTTTTTCTCTGACCCACGCTTGTAGCAAACATTCAAGTCCCAAAGGTCTGGCCCAGGAGAGCTCTACAGGAAAGTAAACTCTGAAGACAAAGAAAAACCCGCCCCTAACAGGGGCCTCATTTTCTCGTAACAGGGTAAGAGAAAATGCTAATGCGACAGGCCTTTCACACAACGTGGTCACTTTCCTCGGAGAGTCACCCCGAGGCAGAGGACGGTCACACGGACTGCCCTGCTCTAAAGGCACCGTGCTCTGTTGTTCACGGGGACACAAGGGTGCCACTTGGAAGAGCCTTTCAAATGATGAGAACCCCTTTCCCGGGCCTGTTGTGGTGCGTCCACCCTGCCTCGTGCTGCCGCTGAGACCCAGGAGCCCAGAAAGAAGAGCGGCAGCGGTGTCTCCTTGCGAGCAACCTCACCGCACGCTGGCATGAGCCCCTGCGCCTCAGGCCCGCGTACCACTGATGCCCTGGCGGCCGGAGAGAAGGCTCCCAGAGCAACTGTGCACGGCACACACACGTGCACACACACAACACACAGACCGCACACGCACACACTGATACACACATGAATACAGACAACACACACGTGCACACACACAACACACAGATGAATACAGACAACACACATGTGCACAAAACACAGATGAATACAGACAACACACACGTGCACGTGCACACAACACACAGATGAATACAGACAACACACATGCACACACAGATACACAGATGAATACAGACAACACACACGTGCACACGCACACAACACAAATGAATACAGACAACACACACGTGCATAAAACACACAGATGAATACAGACAACACACATGTGCACACAGATACACAGATGAATACAGACAACACACACGTGCACACGCACACAACACACAAATGAATACAGACAACACACACGTGCATAAAACACACAGATGAATACAGACAACACACACGTGCATACGCACAACACACAGATGAATACAGACAACACACACGTGCACACACAGATACACAGATGAATACAGACAACACACACGTGCACACGCACACAACACACAGATGAATACAGACAACGCACACGTGCACACACAGATACACAGATGAATACAGACAACGCACACGTGCACAAAACACACAGATGAATACAGACAACACACACGTGCACACACAACACACAGATGAATACAGACAACACACACGTGGACAAAACACACAGATGAATACAGACAACACACATGTGCACACAGATACACTGAATACAGACAACACACACATGCACAAAACACACAGATGAATACAGACAACACACACGTGCACACGCACAACACACAGATGAATACAGACAACACACATGTGCACACAGATACACAGATGAATACAGACAACACACACGTGCACAAAACACACAGATGAATACAGACAACACACATGTGCACACAGATACACAGATGAATACAGACAACACACACGTGCACACAGATACACAGATGAATACAGACAACACAGACGTGCACAAAACACACAGATGAATACAGACAACACACACGTGCACACAACACACAGATGAATAGACACTGCACACACGCACACACAGATACACAGATGAATACAGACAACACACACGTGCACACACAACACACAGATGAATACAGACAACACACATGTGCACACAGATACACAGATGATTACAGACAACACGCACGTGCATACACACAACACACAGATGATTACAGACAACACGCACATGCACACAAACACACAGATGAATACAGACAACACACATGTGCACACACACAGATGATTACAGACAACACACACGTGCACACACACACAGATACATAGATGAATACAGACAACACACATGTGCAGATGCACACAACACACAGATGAATACAGACAACACACACGTGCACACATACAACACACAGATGAATACAGACAACACACACAGATACACAGACAACACACACGCGCACACACCACACATACACACCACACACAGACATAAACACACATATGCACACACAACGCAGTAATGTTTCCCAAGGGAGGGAAAAATCCACAAACGGGCTTTGGACACTTGAGAATAAGGAATGGTTGTCAGGACGGTTTGCTCCACAAGAGAACTGAGGAGGTGCCTTGGCTTTGCTTCAATGGTGCGAGCTGTGTCCTCAGTAGGGTACACCGTTCAAGTCCCACGCGTGCTTCTCTGTAAGGTGTGATTCTAAAGACACACACCCACTGGGAGTTCCCGCTCTAAGAAAAGGAGCCCGACAACAGACATGAATACACGGAGCTCACCATCCAGGCAAAGAGGTCAGAAATGGGAGGACACGTCTCAACAAAAAGTACTTGAGAAAACGGAGTTGGTATTTTGGTGCGGGCTTGAAGTGTCAGCTGCTGAGGACTTCTCTAAAAACACACGTAAAAACACCATCGACAGCTCAAGAGTCTTACGTCTAAAGCTGGCTTTGATAGTGGTCTGAGCTCAAAATTAAATATTTTCCGCCCCATCGCGGTGTACAGCTCCAGCTGCCTGATGCAATGTGCTCTCTGCAGAGTAACAAGTACACTGCATGCTGATGGATTCCGCCGGGCGGCGCGAGCGCAGAAAGACAGCGTGCGGACCCGGCGTGAGGCATGGAGCGGCCCTTTCCACCCCGCGCGTAGTCCCTGGGATGTGGGCAGCTTCCGAGCTACTGAGGAAGAAGCGCCTGGACAATGAACACCATAATGCAACGGCGGAGCCCCACACATCTGCACACACACACGCACACATGCATGTGCACAGCCAGATACGCTTTCTCTTTTGAAACACTGCTTCCATTCCTTGAGGAAAACGTGACATTTTTACAGAGCATAGTGTCAAAAGCCAGTCATTAGGGTGATGACCTGAAAATGGGGCTGACCACGTGTCCCCTGCTGGGTACACACTGTGGGAATGAGGCCCCTTGATATGTGCAGATCCGAAAGAAGAGAAGAAGGAGCATCCTGTTACTACGCGCACGTCTCCCCCTCTGAAGGAGGACTCGTGTCCCGATACCTGGACTGCTTTGCTGTGAGGCAGACAAAACCGCTGGAGCCCCAGGAGGCAGGGAGGCAGCACGACGCAGACCCCAGTCCCCCATGCCCCAGGGGCCGCTGCGTCCACGCACCCCGCAGTCTGGGCCGCAGGTGCAAGGCTGGGACCAAGAGCCGGGAGGGGTTTGTTCTGTGGAGAATCACCCTCGAGCTCGGGCTCCTAGGTCACAGCACCGGGTGACAGACGGGCTGGCTCCCGGCTGCCCTCCTGCCCCCACGACACCAGGAACACCTCCTCCTGTGTCTCCGGGTTAAGACAGGCAAGAATGGAAGTGGCCCCCCTCCACCCACCCGACGGGCACCAGGAGAGAAAAACCAGAGCCTCTACTTACTCATCTTCAGTCACAATGTAGCCTTGCTCCTCCTGGGAAGGCCTGACCTCCAGCCGCAGGCCTTCACCGGGGCGCCCCTGGGCTCCGGCTCCAAGGTGAGCATCTTCCTGCGAGGGCCCCGGAACCCAGGTCTGGAACTCGCCAAAGCCGCCCGCCCTGGGCTCTGCGGGAGGTAGCCTCTCCAGCCGCTCCTTGGAGTAGGTCTGACTCCTCACGTCCTCCACCCCAGCGCTCTCCTCCTCCCAAGCCGGGGGCATCCTGGGCGTCTCTGATTTCTTCATCTCCGTTTTGAAGGGCTCCATAAGAAGGGGGGTGGCAGGAAAGAGTCGGAACCCAGGATCCTGCAGGTGGTCCTCGAGCTGGAGGCTCAAACGACTGACCTGGCAGAAAAGAGGCTCAGTGAGGGGACGTTCAGGGGGAGTCGGTGGGCAGCCCCGGCAGGGGATGGAGTGGTGCTCTCACGGCCACATTCAGAACCCCATCGGGATGGGACATGCTCAGCCAAGGGGAGGACGAGGGCCTCACACATCAGCACCACTCAGCCAAGCATGTCTCTGTCTCTGTCTCATACACATACAACTTCCTGAAGACTCTGATTTTATAAACTCAGTGTAGGTGTTTCCCATCTATATTTTTTTTTATTTTTTTTAAGATTTTATTTATTTATTTGAGAGAGAGAGAGAGATAGCAAGAGAGAGCACGAGTGGGGAGGAGAGGGAGAAGCAGGCTCCCTGCTGAGCAAAGAGCCAGATGCGGGGCTTGATCCCAGGACCCTGGGATCCTGACCTAGGCCGAAGGCAGCAGCTTAACCGACTGAGCCACCCAGGCGCCCCCCCATCTATATTTTTAAAAAGAGCCCATGTGGGGGGGTGCCTGGGGGGCTCAGTTGGTTGAGCACCTGACTCTTGATTTTGGCTCAGGCCATGATCTCAGGGTCGTGAGATCGAGCCCTGGGGCGGGCTCTGCCCTCAGCAGGGAGTCTGCTTGAGATTCTCTCCCTCCCCCTCTACCCCTCCCCCCTGCTTGTGCGTGCACTCTCTCTCATAAATAAAATCTTTAAAAACAAACAAACAAAACAAAAACAAAAGCAATAACAGCCTATGTGGATTCTGAGACCCCCTCCAGAAACAATGAGTGCCTGACAGTAACCGTCCTACTTGCATTTACTGAGCTCTGACAGGGCCCGAGGGCTCTGTAGCTGACGCCCGCCCTGCACGGACTCTCGGCGTCCTCATGACGCCCTGCCCCCAGTCCCTCAGGGAAGTGGAGAGGCCAGGAGTGAGCAGTCACGGGGACACGCACCTGCAGCCTCACAGCACCTAGGGGTCTGGGGTCCTCAGAGCCAAGGCGTGCCCATCCTGACCCTGTCTCCTGGACAAGAGGACCCTCAGAGCTACTTAATTGACATCTCGACAGATGAACATTATCTTACACGCTCAGCACTGATTATCTGCCAGGCACTGTGCTCAGCGCCCTGCGCGCGCTCTCACTTAATTGCCACCTCAACCCGGGAGTGCAGTCCTAGTTTTATCTCTAGTCTGTAGGCTCTGGGGCTTACAGAGGTTAATAACGTGCCCGAGATCACTGACGGCAGATCCAGAATTTGAGTGCCATTCCCGCTGATGCCAGAGAGGCTGCCACTGGGCCACACCGCCTCTGGAGACCCCAGCATGGCCTCCAAGGGAAGCCCCTGGTCCCTCCCCCTGCTTGCTGCTGGTGCCCAAGAAGGGGGGGCACGCCCAGGGCCCCTGACGTTTACATCTCCAATATTAGACTAGATGGCAAGACGAAGAGTGGATTTACTTCACGTGTATCAAACACAGATTTATAGGAAACTAAGGAAGGACTATAAAGGAAAATAATTATTCCCTTGTTGACTAGAAATTGTACGTGATTTTTCCTTGTGTGTTTTGAAATATTTAAAGAAAATGGTATCTTGATAAAAACATTTGCTCAAATTTGGATCCCGAGTGGTGATAGTACATAGCATTTCAGTTACCACGTACGGATGGAGCCCTGTCCTCAGGCTTTTAAAGGAAAGAGAATGGTGTTTTCACTTGAATTGTGCTCCATGAGAGGAGGAAACAAAAGATGTTAACAAATAAGAGCTCAGAAAATACAACACTCAGATGCCTTTTGGAAAAAATTGCTTGAGGGGCGCCTGGGTGGCTCAGTCGTTAAGTGTCTGACTTCGGCTCAGGTCATGATCCCGGGGTCCTGGGATCGGGCCCTGCATCGGGCTCCCTGCACCGCGGGAAGCCTGCTTCTCCCTCTCACTCTCCCTCTGTGCTCTCTGTCTCTCTCTCAAATAAATAAATAAAATCTTAAAAAAAAAAAGAAAAAATTGCTTGAAAATGTACCCCAAGTAACAGAGAAATGAATCAAAATTCAACTTGTTTAGGATGGAAAGGTGGGAGTATGAGAACCCTGGGGGTCTTCAGAGAACCCACGTGGGTTGGAGTGTGTGCCCCTGGAGACCCCACAGCCCTGGCTCTGGCTGTCAGCGTCCCTCCAGTTTCTGAGACATGTTCTTGGTGCCACGTCTCCCTCCTCACCTGAGACAGAGTACCCCCCCGTTTCTGACGGGCAATTAAGAGAAATGTTAACGTCTTCTTTTGCTGCTTGCTAACGGGCATTGAACCAAAAACCACTAGGATAATCTGGAAAGAGAAGAACTAACCAGAAAAACTTTTTTCCACTCCACAAAAAAAGGGTTTTGTAGAACCACATAATGCCACTGTCATTGCTTACGCACTGATCTTCTGCATCCTTAAGACCTGTACTAATGAGCAAAGGTTCTTCAACAGGAAAAGCCAGCAAACCAGTCGGTGAGGCGTGTTACCGTGACGGAGCCCTTGTCCGCACCGCCGTCCCGACCAGCGCCGTCCAGCAGACCCTCCAGCAATGACGGAGGTGTTCTCCGTCTGCACCATCCAGCCCACGTATTACAAAGGAAAACTTGAAATGTGGCTAGTGCAACTGAGGAACTGAATTGTTATCTACTTAATTTTAATGAATATAAATGTGGCTGGGGCTACATTAGACAGTGCGGGTCTGAATGACCCAGGGCCTGTGAAGGTCTGTGCTAAATGAACCTCGGGAATCACACACAGGATGATCTCAAGGACATACACCAGCCCATATCCCCAGGTAGGAAAATTCTAAGGAATATTAATTTTTTAATTTGTATTAACCATATTTTCCATATTTCTACAATGGGTATTACTATATAATCTGAAAGTAGACATTAGTATATATCTAAATATACACCATTTTTTATGCTCTCTTTTTATTTTTATTTTTTTTAAAGATTTTATTTATTTATTTGACAGAGAGAGAGAGACAGCAAGAGAGGGAACACAAGACAGTGGGAGAGGGAGAAGCAGGCCTCCCGCTGAGCAGGGAGGCCGATGTGGGACTCGATCCCAGGACCCTGGGATCATGACCTGAGCTGAAGGCAGACGCTTAACGACTGAGCCACCCAGGCGCCCTTTTATGCTCTCTTTATACTTTTTCCCAATTTGGGGATTATCAGAGTTTTTCCAAACTTTTCTGAAAAAACAAACAAGCCAACAAACCTTTGTATTTTGTCTATGTTCCCAAACCATGAACAGAAAGATGACCGGGACAGCTCTAGATCTAAGGGGAACCAGACCCGCAGACGCCTCACCGTACCTCCTTGTAAACGCCACCTTCACCGTCCGGTCCCCGGTCATCTGTGAAAGACACAAGCATGATCAGAACCCTCGTTGAGACCCTCATCATAGGCGCTGCAGCACCCAAAACACCAGAGTCCTTGACAGAAGGTCAGGCCGTCAGGATGATGTCGGCCTAGTTTCTTCTAAAAAGTAAACCTTTTTGTTTATGGTACAATATTAGCGTTCTGTAAACGTCATGGAAGAGGAGGGGTGTCCCCGCTGAAGCCAGATGTGAGTTCAGTCATGAACGGCATCCCCAGCCCCAGGGATCCGTGTGCTGTGCTCAGAGTTAGCTCACAGCAAGATCGACCCATGGTGCCGACAGCAGCTCCTGGTGACAGGAAAACAAAGGCAGGCGTCTCCACCAAACCACCTCAAGGTCAGATGTCCTCAGAGTTCACTACCTTTCTAATTATCCTACCAGCAGCGCCCGACAGTGCAGAACTCATGTACTCAGGAAGCCCAAATGCCCAGGTACCTTCTAGACCCCCTCACCCTCAGGGGGACACCCATCTTCTCATTCACGGATGGCCCAACACAAAACCTCGTCCTGCTGGGCTCTGGGAGCCTCTTCTACATCCCGCCCTGCTTCCAGCTTCCAAGCAAGCCTCGGTCCCAGCCCGCGCATCTTCTCACTTGTGTCCTGGGCACATACTTTTTGTGTGCCTACTGTGTGCAAGGCACTGAATTAGATGCTTTCATGCAGTCGCGACTCTGAGAAGCAATCAGCCACAGATAAGGCCGTTCATCAGGGAAGCTGCTGTGTGCGTGTGTGCACATGCATGCACACGCGTGCGCATGCGTGCACACACACACACACTGGGGGGGTAGGGGGAATCTCTGCTCTCTCCTTGGAGCAGCCTCAGAGGGTGGATGTGAGCCTCGAGCAGACATTCAAATGAAGCCTTTTCACTGTATTATTCAAATATTTGACTCCATTCACTTGCCCAATCCAAACAAAAACACTTTCTATCACTCCTGTTTTTTTCTAACTCCGAACCTCAGCACAAAGAGCAATTTGCCTTTCAACATAATTGCTCTGGTAGGCTCAGCCTGTGAAGAAGGCTTTTAGAGGCAAAAGTTCAAACAGACAAAAACCGTTCCTACAAATCCGCGTCTCCTCAGCAGAAGGAACGTTTAGCAGCCTGCTGGGCCGGGCCTCCGCACAGCTGCAGCCTCTTCGCGCCCCACGAGCCCCCCACGGACGTGACCCCGGGGCTGGGAGGCTCACCTGCTGTGCCGTCTCCGCCCTGCTCGCCAGCGTTGGCCTCTCGCGGCTTTCCTGCGGCTCCTTTCTCGGCTCCTTGAAGCTCCCCTTCCGCACCCACACCCCGCACGGCGGTAGCAATCACGTGGGCCATCTCGCCGAGGCCCAGGGGGCTCAGACCCTCCACAGGCTGCTTTCCCAGGTCCTTCAGGAGACTCCGGATAAGTGCTTCTGGGGGGCACACACAAAGGCAAGCACAGAGGACACCAAGGAGGGGCAGTCAGCACTGGAACGAGGAGGTAAACGAGCGATCCCAAACAGGGGCACCGTGGGCACCCAGAAGCTCAGCAGAGAAATGGGATTTAATGAGGAGCAGCAGAAGTTCAGTAAATGAAGAGCACAACATTTGTAATTTAAAAACTCACTGGATGAGCCTGGCAGCACATTGGGCAATGGAGAGCAATGGGTTAGTGAATTTCAAGATAGATAACAGAAACTATTATTATCTTAACAGGTAAAAAGGGGGCCCCTGGGTGGCTTAGTCAGTTGGGTGTCTGCCTTTGGCTCAGGTCATGATCCTGGGGTCCTGGGATCGAGCCCCACATCGGGCTCCCTGCTCGGCAGGAAGCCTGCTTCTCCCTCTGCTCCTACCCCCACTTGTGCTTTCTCTCTCTCTCTCAAATAAATAAATGAAATCTTTATAAAAATTTTTTTAAAAAGATTTGAGATGGACTGAGCGGAAACTCGGTCACCTGCAGAACCACCCCAGGCATAACAGACTCCAAGTGGAGAGCAAGAAGGAAAAGGAAGAGAGAATGGGACCAAAAAACTAAAGGGAAACAAAAAAACCTCCAGAAATTCCCCAAAATTGCATTAACTTCGAAAAGTCAAGGCACCAAACCCCAAGAAGAACAAACACAAAGAGAACCACGCAGTGCCATCTCTTAGGAAGGTGAAGGTAACGCAGACCCCTAACCGCAGCCAGAGGCTAAGACACGCGTAAGGCGTGACGGGACACGGGCAGTGGGCTGACCTCAAGCAGAAGAGGGCACGGGACTCACCGCGTGTCTTCTGAGAATGATGTCTTTGACAGAATTTGTAATTATCGATTTGATAACACACATATGAATGACATATGTGAAGTGTTAAAAGAAAAAACATTTAATTTGGAAGTCTACATCCAGTGAAAACATCCTTCTAGCCTGAAGGTGAGGGAAAGACATGTCCGTATTATAAAGGGGGCTAAGCTCATCGGCAGCCAGCGGACCCGCACAAGACACACCGGGAGGGTGACACCGGCTGGAAACACAGGCTGTAGGAAGTGCTGAAAAGCTCCCAGAGGGTGACTGCGGGTGCACCCAGACAACGGTCTCTCTCCTCCTCTTAGTGCCGCTAAAGGGCAGCTGACCGTTCGATGGGAAGAAGTAACCGCGTTTAATGCACGTCGAGGTAAACGACACGGCACGGGAGGGTCACCGGCAGGGGCTGCTGCAGGGTTTATCTGCACTTTACGTGAGGTGTGTGCGGATCACTCCAAGTAGACTTAGTGCTGGGACCCGGCCTGGGGTGACGGGGATGTCCAATGGCGTGTCAATTACGTGTACACACACGTCCACACTCACTTGTACACTCGGCGTCCAGGCATCTCATGGCAAATAAATCTCTCTCAGTAACAGGAATGTTTGATGGAGTCTTGTTTCTGACGTGGAGGGTGCCCCGACTTCGTCTTCCTGGGTATTGAAGGTGTGTGGTTCCTAAGTGGAGGTTTATGCAAGATGGGTATCCTCGTGACTGCTCCCTGAGACCTGGACCAGTGAGAGTTCACACTCTGCCCACGGCCTCACTCAGGCAAGCCTTGAACTGAGTGGGGGAGGGGGATTATTTTCTGCTTCTTGCAAATTAAGAAATTTGGGCTTTTCACATTTTTTAACGTTTCCATCTTTGGGAGCTCTTGCTCACCAACAGGCATGAGAAGCTCTCAACACTCACGATTCAGCAGGCCCGGCAGGCAGGTGCTCTGCCCTACGCAGGTGCACAGAGAGCGCGGGTCAAGCCGCTCCGTGCTGTCAGCCAGGGCCCAGCAGGGGAAGGCCCAGACTCCCCGAAACAGCTTCACCAAACTTACCACTCGTCTGAGGTAGTAACGTCTGTACCACGTGGCCGCGGCTGGAAAGCTACGTGCGGAAGCCCCCGGAACACTGTGCACAGCACCCCCACCACGGGGCCCCACCTCTGAGTCGTGCTGACGGAGCAGGACGGCCTCGCCTGGTCAAAGTGAGCTTTGTTCATAATAAAAGCCTGACGGGAGAGTTCGGAGCGATCCAGACTTACTGACTTTTCAAAGAGAAGCAGGTCGAGCCTCCTGTGAATTCCTCGAGTGGAAGAAAACGTACAGTCACGCTCACCTGTCCACCAAAGCTCGCTCTTTCAGGGGAGTCTTGCTCCACTGTCCTAAGGAAACTCATTTCTGAACATTGTGTGCCACGCCCCATGCTCTCCCACAGTCTCCTCCTTGCCAGGGAAGAGTCGCTGCCGTAATTCTTTTTTTTTTTTTTTTTTTTAAAGATTTTATTTATTTGACAGACAGATAGCGAGAGCAGGAACACAAGCAGGGGGAGTGGGAGAGGGAGAAGCAGGCTTCCCGCGGAGCAGGGAGCCCGATGCAGGGCTCGATCCCAGGACCCTGGGACCATGACCTGAGCCGAAGGCAGATGCTTAACGACTGAGCCACCCAGGCGCCCTCGCTGCCATAATTCTGATTTTGCTACGTGAAGACACTTTCTGTCAATCTTTACTCAAGACTTCCTATTGACGACCGAGGTCCCTTCTGGATCGACAACCCTTGGAGTCTCCATGGTACTTGTTCTGGAAACACAGCTGGAGGTGGAATTGGCACGATCGTCAGATGGGGTCCTTGAAAGTGGGGGGGACACTGAGCGCGTGGCATACGCCGTCGACCCTCGCGGTCAGGACCGGACCTTATGGTCCTGCAGCAGCGGCAAAGCCCCGGTGAGGCCGACACTGAAGCCTGACGGCACCAGCACAGGGCGGTGACGTCCCTGCACCACCCCGGCCTCGGCTTCTCTATCAACCACCTGTTCCTCATGCTCCGACGTGTGGCCTCACTGACCCTGGGGACACTGAGCTTCCCAGGAGTACCCACATCCTAGACACAGCAAACACTGCTTTTCACGTGCCAGCCAACCAATCCAGAGCCCACCGCTTGTCACGGCTTCTACTGGGCCCCCGCACGGCAGGCCACCATCCACCGGCCCTAATCGTCCCAGGGCCTTGCCCCAGAGCCGCTGAAATTATGCCCGCTCACTAGCCCCTCGCCCGCTGGGCCCGCCTCACCTGCTCCTTCCTGAAGGGTCCCCTCTGTCCGCCTCACCACCAACCCGGTGCTTCCCTGTCTGGCCCTGGGCGTGGTCTCCTCTCGGGAACGGTCTTCAGCAGTCTGGCCAAACCAGACTAATAACAAAGCCTGCATCTGAAACCACTTGCTGCCACAGGGAATGCAGACCGAAGCCTGTTCTGCGGCTGTCTCCCCTCCGTCCCCAGAGCCTCTGAGTCCCAAATGTTCAGCGACTGAACGCTTGACTTCAAGAACAACTTCCAGCACTAATTTCACTTCCTTATAAACGAAACATACCTAAAAATACAGAAAAGCTTGCCCGATGAGAAGTGACAGGAGGCTGAAGACTTGAGCAATCCCACAGAAACAGCAGCTATGCTGGGCTGACAGAAGGCACGGCTGTTCCACAGGAAAGATAAAGATGCGCCCTGGGATTGCAGGTGCCCACCTGTCACAGCGACCGGGCTGTTCTGCAGTCAAATGCTCTACCCCTGAGCTATACCCCCTCGACCGGGCTGTTCTGAAGAAATGTACTGTTCACTGCAGCTTTCGGAGGCAGAAGGAACTGTCCCGAACCTGTAACTGAGTCAGCGAGCAGCAAGCTGAGTACAACTTTTCGTTTTTGATTCCCACCAAACACCTTTCTCTTCTGATGCTTATCTTAGCAAGGTCTTGTGTCACCAGCCACTCCCATGGACCCCACGCTGACCACAAAGCTCTCATTCCTCTCAGGAAACAGATGGCACTGGGGGCTTCCGATTCGGAGTGCCTGCTGCACCCCGGGAAAGAAGATGTACAGGAAACCCCCAGAGGCATGCCAAGCCTTCCTCCTCTTGACAGGGCAGGGCCCTCCTGCCCTCACACCAATACCGACACAGAGCATCTGCTCTGAAAAGGCCCTTTCAGAAAAAGTCCACAGTGACCCGCGCTTGCCAAGTCCACTCCAACAAGTCTTCCCTTTCATCACAGTGACAAAGAGAAACAATCCCAACAGAAATCGCGTCACAAAACACCCCCCCACACTCACCACATGCAGACCTGACCATCCATGCGACACAAGGACAGAGGGACACAAGGAACAAGGTGTTGCGGGACCGGTGGGACAGCGGCTGGCCCAAAAGGGAGGAAACAGTGAGCAGAGACCTCACCCACTGAGGCAGACAGGAGGACGGTGCCAGGCCGTGTCTGCTCTGTGTGCGGACCCGTTAGCATATGCGCTGCCTGGCATCAGCCATGAACCCCACTGCTGTGGGCAGGGGCTTCTTGTCCACCTTCTCAAGCCAGATAATGCTAGAATCTACAGGGGCTTTCTTCTTTATTGGCTATCGTTGTGGCTGAGACTTTGGTTTCTAAGGACACATTTAAGATTCTCATCAGTCGCTGTGTCAGTCGAGCTGGCAAGCTGAATTCGCGTGAAGAAAAGTTGGCTTCTTTCCAGCGGGGCATGCCCTGCTGCCACTTAGGAGAAAGAGCACCACGTTGCATCCCAAACGTTGCTTCAGGAAGCCGAGGGTTGAAGGGGCTGCAAGCACACACGTGGGGCCCACAGAGTTATGGACTCATCTCCCCACTAATACTGCTGGTGTGTGGTCTTGGGCAAGCCCCTTAATCTCACTGGTGCTCAATTCCCTTATGTGTCATGGGGACAAGTGAGACAGGCATGTGAATCACTTATCCAGTGGCAGGCATACCATAAGTGCTTAACAACTGTAACTATTATCATGATGATGAGGTGATGGTCAGCAATCATTTACCCTCCATCGTTTTTCATCCCTTACAGTCCACCGTAAATACACAGGCTTGGATTTCCATGGTGAGTTCTGGCTATAGTTCAGCGTAATCCATAAGCAAAGAGCAGAGAACATGCCACCTGTCCGTCAGGATGCTTAGTTGTGCCAGATGACTACTGCCTCCCAGTTTGTTCAACATTCAATTTAAGATTATGCTTTCTGAGATGGTTCTTTGCCAGAGTATTAAGCCTCATTTTAAAGAAATGTTAACCTCGGTTATTAAAGTCAGGCCTCAGGCTCCATCCACCCACCCATACATCCACCTGCCCATCCACCCACCCACCCACCCACCCATCTACCCATCCATCCATCTACCTACCCATCCATCCATCCATCCACCCACCCATCCATCCGTCCACCCATCTACGCATCCATAATCCAACCATCCATCCACCCACCCATCCATCCGTCCACCCATCCATCCATCTACTCACCCACCCATCCATCATCCATCCATCCATCCACCCATCCATCCATCCATCCATCCACACATCCACCCACCTACCCATTCATCCACACATCCACCCACCTACCCATTCATCCAGCCATCTACTCACCCATCTATCCATCCATGCATCCACCCACCTATCCATCCACCCGCCCCATCCACCCATCCATCCACTCATCCACCCATCCATCCATTATCCATCCATCCACCCACTCATCCATCATCCATCCATCCACCCACCCATCCATCCACTCGCCCATTCACCCATCCATCCACCTATGCACCTCACTAACTGGTACTGGGTACTCACTGTGTTCAGAACCTAGAAGTAGGAATCACTATTAGAAAGGATAGAGAATTAAAGGCATGGTTTGCTGCAGAGCTAGAGTAGAATTCACACATACATATCAAAATGTTTTAGAAGCCAGAGAGACTTGACTACTGGATAGTATTAAGCAAACTCAACATATGGGACAGACCAACCATAAAAACCCTGCAAGAACATCAAATGACAGCACAACTCAAGAAGTCATTTCATTTTCCTCCTAAAACAGACAAGTATTTGAGCTGACATGCTTTTCAAACTGTCACTTATTACCCTATTTGTAGGCAAATGTCTTTCCTGAAATTCAACCAACCTCCAAACTTTAAATCTACTTGTAAATTACTCCCTACATTTTACCCTGAGAAATTAACAATTACGTTGATAAACTTAGATCTGACAAATGTCACTCATAAAACTTTTAAAATATAAAAATATAAAACTTAACTTTTGTTTAAAAAGTTTTTAAAATTCTTATTGTTTATAAATTTCTAATAAAGGCAACCCAATTAATTTACTGATTTTTTTAAAAAGATAAACCCAAATTATGTCTTTAAAAAAATCTTACTGTATAATTTTGGGATCTGAATTACCCTGAGCAAAACTTTTTCATTAAAAATTTCAGGAATATATTTCAAATAGAAAATCAATAAAATACATGAAAAAATAACCTAGACTAAAAAGTAAAGGCAAGTCTTTGCTGTTTACTTCATCTCTAGCAGTATAAACACATCCACTTCAAGTGGCCTGCATTATTGCAATGATGGCATAGAAGGTGAGAAAAGGCAAGCACCTAAAAGTAGAGGCCCTGCTGCAGGTGGCCAAGGCCTGTCACAGCATGGTGCTGCACACTAAATGCATGGTCCCCTGGGGGGGCCAGAGTGCCCCCAGACGTTTGCCAAGGCAGGGAATGTTTAACAAGTGTTGAATCAAAAATATGTTTCCGGTGAATGCAAACTTCACTAGAAAAATCACTGGACAAAAACATTCCATTCCTAAGCACCTTTGCTCCCAGTCTCTGTCAGACCACCCTCTCTTGCAGAGCTAAGGTGTCCATCCTAACGGGGCTCCACCACGTGGAATCCCTGCCCCACCCCACTCAGTGGGCAGAGGATGTCACTTACCTCCCCTGGGACAACATTTCAGACTAAGTTAAGCCTCTGAGTCAAGGTTTACTGTCTACCTCGGCAGAACGTTTCCTCTCAGAGCCCCAGTCTCCCAGCCTCCCACTGTCTCCAGACGTAGGAATGCAACCTGATGGGATTATTGTGCTGGAACTACAATGTAAAGGGGCCACAAGAATTATCACAGTGGTTATTCAGATCCTGGTTTGCAGCAAATTGGCCTTGGATGAAGCTGTGAAGCAGGCTAGATTCTCATGTCCCTGCCTGTGCATGGCAATGTTTGTATCCCTCACTGCCTTGCGCCGTCTTCTGTGTAGGAGTCTGGGGTCTAGTCCTGTCCCCACATGTCCAAATGCCCCTCCCTTTTGCCCCCACATACCCCCACCCAGGCTGCTCTTTAGGCAGCCTCTCTGTGTTGCTCACAGTATGGGTGACTCATTCCAGGTCTTGTTAAAGTGATTGATAATCAGTGAGTGATTTATGCCTCCCAGAGGCTCTTGAATTTAAACAGAAGAGTTCAGGAGATCCTCTTTCCTCCCACCCCCACCCCATTCTTTCCTTCCTTCCTTGCACAATTTCTATGCACAGCTACTTTCCAGGTGCAGGAATAACGCAGTTAACAAAGCCCTGGCTTTCACGAGACATTCATCCATATCAGAAGAGAAAGAAAATAAGCAATTGAAAACACAAATACATAGAATGTCTGGTGCTGATAGGGGCTATGGATAAATAACCCAGCGTATGGAAGATGAGGGAGGTAGAAAGCCAATAATTCCCACTTGAAGGGTTTACTGTGAAAACAAAATAAAGTGTGTAGATTATCCACCACATTTCTAATAATCAATACAGTGAATGTGAAATTGTGCCCCTCTTCTAATAATCCGTTCCAACATTTAAGAACTCAGAGAAATTCTTATGGTTACCGTACATCTTTTTTATTCAGCTTCCTTCAGTCTATTCTCATTATCTGGAGAAGAACAGGAATAGATCACCACAGGATAAAACTCATGTTCTTTAAGATAAAGATCAGAGAACAGGAGAGACTTTCCATGGGTCTCTTAGAATGCCTATAGTAAGAAATATCTACCTTCAAAATGGAATAATAAAATATAATTCCTAAAATTGTCTCCTCTCATCCAAAAAAGAAACTTTCCAGGTTTCATTAGTAAAAAATAACTTTAAAAAAAGAATTATTTTCACAACAACAAACCTTCAGTATGCAATGGTAGTTTCAAAGTGGCTGACTAGCTTACGATGAGAACAATTAACACATGTCAGAAATCATCTCCCATGCCACCACTGTAAACCACACTGAGTTATCTCAAAGGCACCCACTGTCAATCATGTGAAGACAAACATAAATCAAGAGATCCTTTTTAAAAAGTCCAGCTAGCCCTGGTGGATTGAAGAGGCACCACGGCACAGAGCACAATCAAATACCACGTGCATCAAAGTGGAACATTCTTTTGTTCCATCAACTGCACCATATAATTCTGAGACCCGGGCAGCTTATAATGACATTTTAAGTAGCTTTCAATGCTCCAAGTGGGCTCTAGCAGAGCAATTACACAAATGTCAGGACATCAAATATGTAAGGCCTGGAGGAGATCAACTCACAAGCACAACTGCTGCAAGCCTGACCTACAGAAATTATATGTCTTAATAGGGTCCCCCAGACAAAATGTTATAAGCTTTAGAGAATAAGCCATGTGCAGATAACCTCACTACAAAATTGCTTTAACAAGGAAGATGTGGTTCATGTATAACAGCTTTTGCTCTTAAATGTCTTTATCACAATGCGTCTATGAAAGCACACAATTTAGCCATGTCCAAACACACATCATCATCATCATCATCTCTACCATCATCATCATTACTACTGTCATCACGATCATCATGATCCTCACCATCACCACCACCACACCACATCATCATCATCATCATCACCATCATCAACACCAGCACCATCATGACCATCACCACCACCACCACCACCATCACCATCATTATCACCATCATCACCATCACCCACATCACCATCACCACCACCACCATCATCATCACCACCAGCATCACCACCACCACATCATCACCATAATTATCACCATCATCAACACCAGCACCATCACCACCATCACCATCTTCACTGTCAGCACCACCAGCACCATCATCACTACCAGCACCATCATCATTGTCATCACCCAGTCTCTCTAGTACATATAATACTGAGACAAAGAACAACAACAAAAAAATGAAATTAGGTTTGGCATTAATTTTGTCACTTCAGTTGGTGGTGGGGTTGACAGATTGCTTTCAAAAGGATGTTTCACTGAAATTCCCATTAACATGAATCTTCATACTCAAAATGTTAACTGACCAACTCATGACAAGGAGAGGTGGCCTGGACATGTGCCGGATGGCAAATGTCAGACTAGAATATAAAACTTTCCAGAGATGGCCAAGAATAGTAACTGAATTTCTTCTACATTCACCAAATAGGCTAAACCAGCAGAGTATTTGGATCCCAGTCATAGAAATACCCTCTGAATGGCAAGAGTTTTCGAACTCCCTCTTAGTAGCCAAGTTCTATCTGGTGGAAGACCAGGTGTGCATGGTCAATACTTAACCTGTAGCTAAGAACTCCACTTACACTCACATCCAAACCAATCACTGTCCACAGTGCCCTGGGGACTCAAGACCCCAGCTCCACTGTGTGGGGGCCACAGATATCCTCACATCTCACAGGAAAGAGGCCTCTGACCCTTCAGCTCTTTCCCGAGACCCACTCTATGCCTTTGGAAGGCAAAAAATTACCAGAATCAGTGGTCTCCACTAACCCAGAATTTTCAGGGTGGAAATGTGGCAGGAAGATGACATTATACGTGAGGGTGGCAGGCAGCAAGGAGAGTGTGCTTGTTCTGTGTTGTTCCAGGAGGCCTTCCTGGTGGCAAGTGATAGTAATAATGGTTGCAGTAAGTTATCTTTAGGTGCCCTACCCACTCTCCATCTAAAAGAGGCGAATTTCAACTCATTACTACTCTATGTAAAGAACTTTCTAGAAAACACATCAGGCTTCTTATGGAATGGACCTCCCAGGGAAGCAATGAGGTCACAGGTACTTAAGGGAAGGCTGAAAGTTCATCTGCCAGAGATGCTGTTAAAGATACTTGTCATGTGAGGGCAGACTGCATGACTCCCCAGGTTCCTTTCAAATCTGAACAGTGACTCTTTGCTGGTGCAGAAGTCAAGGAAAGTGGTCTCCAAGGCAAGGAGGAAGGCATGGGACTGGGGCAATGCAGAGTTAGGCACCCTGGTCACATACAGCTGCTCTCCCTGCACAGCTGAGCAACACATTCAGGTGCATCTACTCCAGGGACGCTGGGCAGGTGGGGTGAGATCAGAAGGCAAAACAAGAGGAGTCATTTTCCTGCTGTGTAAGCCACAGACTGATACCCAGAGACTCCCCTGTCCTGCTCCTGCTTCTCCTTCACCCTGGGAAAGAGTAGACTACTTGCTGACCCCACAGCATGGTGATGAGCTACAATAAAGGCTTTAAGCATTTTATACCAATGTGGGACTAAATTTCACTGAAAGGAGAGGTACTTTGATAACACAAGTGTCTTCTTCCTCATGTTCTAGAAGGTGCTCATATACCCCAGGGAAGGGCATGAAGCCAGGATGAAGAATTTATTGACAGTTCCTCATGGGGCAGGCTCTGAGAGGCAGCCTCTTTACTCCTGTGACTAAGTGCTCAATTTGGCCCTGTTTTGTTTTGTTTTTTTTAACCAAAAGTGTTTAGAGCAACACTGGCCTTCACTCAAATGTGAATGGACTTTTTTCAAAAATGAAAAAGGCAGCAATGCTTCCTTTCAAGTGAAAATGACCCCAAAATGTGGGCATATGTTCTCCAGGACAACAGAAGCAGTTGAATCTGGTTTTTCAATATTATAATCTATCATGGTCACCATGAAAAGTCCTGGCTCAGCGCCCTCCTGAGATGGGGGGAAGCAGGGTATGCTCTTTGCTCCATATGAGTTTTTGGGCTGGGACTCCCACCATCAGCATAAATGGGAAAGTAAACAACACAGCTGGCAAATGCAGGACTTCATAACCATGGGAAGTTCGAACAGGAAGAGGCCCAAAACACACTTATCACAACACTCTTATCGTGAATGAGGGAAGAGAATAAGAAAGGCTATATACCTGGCTGGTGCTCAGTAGGTGTTCTGCAAATGAGTGAATTCATGGGTGAACTTGCTAAGATTCACATAGTTAGAAAACTGCATAGGCAGTAAAGAAAGTGCTTAGACTTCCACCCTAGTAAACACGCCATATCAGTACAACAGAGTCCATCTTAGTACAGACGGTGGGGGAGGGGTGTGTGGAGAATTCTCATTACCTTGGCCATTCAACCTACAATAGAGTAAGATACTTGAATAGGAAAAACAACAAGGTGTGTTGGGGAAGAAACTGGCATAGGAAATACCTAGGCCAAAAGTTAGCAGAGCAATAATATGAATTAAATTCTCCTACTTCCTACTCCAGGCTCCACAAGGTGTGGAGTCAAGAAGATAAAAAATTCCAACAGATTGGTTAGACGTTTTGTTTCCTGTTTGGTTTGGTTTTGAATGTTATCAGTGAGCAAGAATTAGATTGGGAGCTTCTACCGGTGGCATACTGCATATTATTTGTCATTAGCTCTAGTTAACTATTTAGAAAATTGTGTATGATGCATCATCCCCTCAGGTGGTTTCCATAATTATTTACTTGTCATCATTGAGACTTGAGTTTAAAGAAGGACTTTAGCCAAAACATTTACAAGATCTACATGAAGAAAACTACAAAACTCTGACAAAAGAAATCAAAGAACTCAATAAATGGAGAGATATTCCATGTTCATGGATAGGAAAACTCAAAATTGTTAAGATATCAGTTCTTCCCAACTTGATCTATAATTGAATGCAATCTCAATCAAAATCCCAGCAAGTTATTTTGTGGATATTGACAAACTGATCCTAAAGTTTATATGGAGAAGCAAAAGACCCAGAATAGCCAATCCAATATTGAAAGAGAAGAAAAAGGTTGGAGGACTGACACTACTTGATTTCAAGAGTTACTATAAAGCCACAGAAATCAAGGCAGTATGGTACTGATAAATGAACAGACATAGAGATCTGGAGAGCCCAAAAACAGATCCACATAAGAATAGTCAACTGATCTTTGACAAAGTAGCAAAGGCAATAAAATGGAGCAAAGACAGTCTTTTCAGCAAATGTTGCTGGAACAACTGGACATCCACATGCAAAAAAGTAAATCTAGACACAGACCTTCATGCTTCACAAAAATTAACTCAAAATGTATCACAAGCCTAACTGTACAACACAAAAATATAAAACTCCTAGATCCAGCAACCACACTCCTTAGCATTTACCCCAAGGAGCTGAAAACTTATGTCCATACAAACACCTGAACATGGATGTTTATATTATAGCAGCTTTCTTCATAACTGCCAAAATTTGGAGGCAACCAAGATGTCCTTCAGTAGGCTAATGGATAAATTAAACTCTTGTACATCCAGATGATGGAATATTATTCAGTGCTAAAAAGAAATGAGCTGTCAAGCCATGAAAATACATGGAAGCACCTTAAATGCATATTACTAAGTGAAAGAAGCCAATCTGAAAAGACTGCACTCTGTGTGATTCCAGCTCTAAGACATTCTGGACAAGGCAAAACTATGGAGACAGAAAAGATCAGTGGTTGAGGATTGGGAGGGGGAGGGATGAACGGGGGGAGCACAAAGGACTTTTAGAGCAGTGAAACTACTTTGTATGATCCTATCATGATAGATACATGTCAGTGTACATTTGTCCAAACCCACAGAATGTAAAATACCAAGAATGAACCCTAACTAAACCCTAAACTATAGTGATAATGATCTGTCAGTGCAGGCCTTCAGTTGTAACAAATTTAACACTCTGGTGGGGGATATTGTTTATGGGGGAGTCTCTGCATGCGTGAGGGCAGAAGGTATATGGGAAATCTCTATACATTCCACTTAATTTTTCTGTGAACCTAAAACTGTTGTAAAAATAGTCTATTAAAAAAAGGAAAAAGAGTGACTTTAGGCTTCGTTAAAACTCAGTGACCACTGAGCCTGGGGAAAACTACAATCAAGGTTCCATGTTCTGAAAAGATTCATGCATGAGGATGTTAATCATGGTATTACGTGAAGAGCAAAGATCATTAAACAATATATATTTTAATAGATATGCAGTTGACCTTTGAACAATGAAGCTTAGGACTGTGCAGGTCCACTTATACATGGATTTTTTATAGTACAGAGTACTGTAAATGTATTTTCTCTTCCTTATGGTTTTCTTAAATAACGTTTCTTTTTTTCTAGCTTACTTTATTGCAAAAATATAGTATGTAATATACAGAACATATAAAATATGTGTTAATCAACTGTTTATGTTATCAGTAAAACAGTAAGCTCTTAGTAGTTAAGGTTTTGAGGAGTCAAAAGTTATGTGCAGATTTTCAACCGCTCAGAGGGTTGGCACCCCTAATCCCCACATTATTCAAGGGTCAACTGCATAAATATAGAACTAATTTGAATGTATTATGGTACATACATATATAGACTATTATGCTCCCATAAAAAAATGTAATGGAAATGCATTCAATGATGCAGCAAAATGCTAACAATATATGCAATGAGACAAACATGCTCCAAGCTCATTAACTGGACAACGGAGCAGTGATATAAAGGACACTGCATCTTCCAGCAAGGAAGCAGGTCCAGAGATACTGACACACAGGGACATCCAAACTAACCAAAGTTCAAAGGGCAAGCTCCAATATCTTTCAACACTGGGATCCCATTTGTAAAAACACAGACGTATCGGTGCATGTAGGGATCACTGGTTTTGGGTGGGAAATCTGAAGGACACACAGTGTGGCAGTTTACCTCTGAGTGTGGAGCAGTCATAGAAGGACTGGCTGTGGGCAAGGAAACTTCAGATTTCCCCTTGTACACGCTGTACTATTTGGATCTTTCTAAAATATGCATATTATAATTTTATGATGTAAAAGTTAATTTAGAAATTTAAATATATCATAGCAGCAACATTCACAATAGCCAAAAGGTAGAAGCAGCCCAAGTGTCCATCAGCAGATGGACAAAGTATGGTGTTATCCATACAACAGAATTTCACTCAGCCTTAAAAAGGAAGGAAATTCTCACACCTGCTACAACATGGAAGCACCCTGAGGACATTATACTAAGTGAGATAAAACTGTCACAAAAGAATACTGTGTGATTCCATTTCTATGAGGTCTCCAGAGTCACCCAACCCATAGAAACAGAAAGTAGAGGGTGGATGCCCGGGACTGGGGGAGGGAGATGGGGACTTAGTGTTTAATGGGGACAGAGTCTCAGTCTGGGGTAATGAAAATGTTCTGGAGACAGATGCTGGTGACAGTTTTACAACAATGTGAATATCCTTAATGCCACTGAACCGTACACTTAAAATGGGGAAGATGATCAATTTTAGGTCATGTGTATTTTACCACAATTTCTAAAAAATTAAATGTAAAAAGTGGACATGGAACTTTTTATTATGTAAGAATAACCAGAGTTCCCAGGAGGTTTAATCTCCAGTTGGAGGAAGAACTAGGCCTGGTGAATACATTAAAGGGACAAGAAGAGCTACACCATGAGATGGCCTGCTCAGAAGAGGTCTCAAACGTGCACAGAGGTCAAGGGGACGTGCACACCAAGCGCTGATGGCGCTCACCTCTGGAGATAAGACTGAAGTGACTTTTGTCTTCTTTCTACACATCTATTATTCAAGCTTTGCATAGTAACCATTGGTTATTTTATAACTGGTAAAATGCACAACAAATAATCTTCCACAAACCGATTCCCACAGCACACTGACCATTACAGAAATTACAGAATGACATTCTCTGGAGGAGTCCCACGTGGGCAGCACTGGGCACTGCCCCTTTAACCAGAGAGGCCAGACGCAGCAAAGCTTGAATTCCACACTAAAACACTGCGGTGTGCTGTCTGTCCTTCCCGTGATCCTGGTTCACACACTGCCTTAAAGCTTTCTGAAAGAAGACGGGTGTAAATAATGAATAAATGAAGAAGAGGCTCTCTTTTCTATGATAAGTTTCCACCAAATGCTTATTTGCCACGCCCATTAAGTCGACTTCTTTACCACTTCTCTGGGGGTGGGTATGGCTGGGTCTTCCTGCGGTTGCACAGGAAACCTGAACTCACTGTCACATGTCGGACTCGACCGAGCCGCAGAAGGGCAGCCCCTTCGCTGAGTCCCAGGGCAGCTCCGGGGCCTGCGCACTACCACAGGGTCCCCCTTCCAGGTAGCAGCGCGCTGGGCGTCTGGGATCTCCTGCTGTCCAGGCCGCACCACCCTGAGACCTCACGGCACACCAGCCCCCCGGGCCTCCCTCTGACTTGCTTCCAAGATGAAATCGGGCTTATGCAGAGGACTGCGCACGGAGACTCTGTGCTCGCAGCGCACTGAATCTACCTGCACTTTCCACTGGGGCCGCAGGTGGCCTGGCCGAATGCCACGGGCAGCTCTCCAGGCAGTGGTGTGAAATGGCCCACCTGGGTGTCTGCTATTATTGAACACCAATTAAATCCCAACAGCGCACTGAGTCGAAGAGTTATTTTCAGGAAGCCCCTGGACTGCAAATTCAGAGGAAAGTTGGTCTTTTCTCATTCTTTTTCATTAAAATGTCAGAAATCTTTACCCCCCCTACACTGGCTGACAGCCCTGCCCCCGAGGGATCTTTGCTACTCTGCTCCCTCTGGAGGCTAGGCACGCACTTTTGCACACAATAAAGAGAGAAAGCTAAACTTTGCAGCTGACAGGTTATTTAAAGCTTTAGAGTCCAGGAGCAATTAGCCAGAGTAACAAAGTAAACTCCCTTCAAATCTAAAATTTCTACAGTTGCCTCTTAGGAGCCCCACCTCTGTCTTCAGGGCCCTGACTTTAGGGTGATCTAATTCAGTCTTCAGTGACCTGACATCGAGGTGCCCAACTCAGTCTTCAGTGCCACCATTTAGCCTCTGAGCTGCAGCTTCCTCACCAGCAAAGTAAAACTGAAACGAATACTGTGTTTTAAGGGTGATATGAAAATCAAACGAGGCCATTTATGTGGACAAATCCACTGGTTCTTTCACTCAGCAAACACTCTGCCAGGCACGCACCGGGTGCTGGGATGTAGACAGTACAAGGAGGTGGTGTGCCATCTTCCTGAGCTGACGGTCTACGAGGGGAGAGGAGCATTTACCAAACAATCGCACAAACACGCACTGCACACTGTGAGATGTGTTCTGGGGAAGTACAGGGTGCCATGAGCCTCTCCTTTGGAGTGGGGTACGAGCTCATCTTGTTGAGAGATGGAGCATTTCAAACAGCCAAGCCGAAGTCTGCCAGCGAGGTTGAGTGGCCCTTGGCTGCTGATGCTAAAACAACACACAGCAAGCCCGTGTCCTCTGCACAGAAGGGCACATTGTCACCGCCTCTGAAGCCTTCTTGTGGAGCAGTGAACACCACAGTCAGATCTCCAGGCTAGCTCCCATAGCTCCAGGTTTACAGAAAGTACAAAGCGAAGGAACAAGGTACATGCTATATTTGGGATGCAATCAGCAAAATCCCGAATGTGAAAACTACTACAAGACAAGTGAATTCGTTTTCTAAAAATGTTGTGAGGAAAGGAAGAAGAAGGGGGAGAACACTTCTGCAAGTTTAAACAGATAGACCCGCCACTTCAATGGCTCTTCTCTGGATCCTGCTTCAAATGAAAAAAAAAAAAAATTTGTAAAGAAAATTTGTGACCACTAAGAAATGTGAACACTGATTAGATAATGATATTAAGACATTACTATTAACTTTCATACGTGGTGAAACTATTGTGGTTAGGGTTATACAAGTGTTCTCATCTTTTCCAGAGATATGGTATTGAGATACAGACAGATGGAACCCTCTGAGGTCGGGGAGGTGGCAGGTGCACAGAAGTAGGAAAGACCGGGAACTGCCTTTTGCTGAAGCCCCATGATGCAATGCACAAGGTTCATTTTACAGTACTCTATTTATTTTGTGATTGACATTTTACATGTTTCTTTTTAAAGCATAAAGTACAGCTGGGCAGACAGTATATATAAAGAGATACCAACATTGCAAGTTAGCACAGAAGAAAAAGAAAAAAGCCAACCAAATTATGCAGTTAATAAGGGTCATTGGACAGTGAAGAGCATTTTCAGAGAGGATGTTCCCAAAGATCTGCACCTCGGGGGACATCAAGAAGAATGGGAAGGTCCCAAGTACCGGGGAGGCAGGAAGGTCCTTCTAAGCAGTAACAGACACCTGAAGTGTGCTGCATTCTGTGCACATACCTGGCTCTCTAATGGATTTAAGTCCCTTTGGTAGGGGCTTCCTATTTCCGATAACTAGGACAGAAGTAGTTGATAAATGGGACTTAAGCTGTGGGAGAGGAGAAAGGAGACAAGAAGGGGTGGTTGCAGAGAAGTAGACAGCCCCCACGGCATAACCAGGAGCACAAAAGCACAGGGGGTGGTCAGCACCACAGAGAGGGCCTGGAGTCGGACCAGAGGCCACCACCTGGCCACTGGCTGGGTGGGGGGTGACTTTCCGCGGCGTTTACAGCAGAGGTCTCAGGTGAGGCTGAGCGACAACAGGAAAGCCAAATCAGCAGATGGAGGCCTCTGGTGGAGGCCGGTAATTACGGGAGTGTGGAAGGCAACAGGGCCCGGAAACGGGATTTCTCAGAGCAGTGCACGGTTTAAAGCAGCCCCCAAAGGAGGGAGAGGGGCCACTGGAGGCTGCAGCCTCCGTGGAGGAGTTCCAGTCGGACAATGGTGTATTTATGGGCAAACAATCCGTAGGCAAGTGCACAGCCTGCCTTCTCACACAGCTTTCTTTCCCAAGACAAGAACGAGAAGAAAGCATTAGTAATGGCCACACATGCTTCCCTCTAATTATAACTTTGCTTTCCTTCCATTTAGAAGGTGCCATAATGGCTTTGTGGATCGAGAGAGAGAGAACAAGAGACCTACTTAGCTGAAAAGCAGCAATACGTAGAAAAGAAGACTGTCAGAGCAAATCCAATTAAGGCGTCACTTACAGAAAATAGACTGCTGATGTTAATGTGATTCTTGGTCCGTTTTTTTAGAAACCCTGCTATCTGCTCAATTTTATTATTTGTATGTCTTCAAAGAAGAAGTCATATTTTATCAGAGTCTCACTTGATATTTTATGGCCTTAGAAGACAAACACTAGAGTCCTCTGCACCTTACAGAGTCGGAGCCAGTCACCACCCCTTCTCCTTGGGGCGGCCACAGCAGGGGCGTGACCCGCGGGAGAGCCCCAGAGGATCAGGTGGAAAGCCAGACACTTCGAAGGCCGCACGTGGCCTCACTGCATTGTGAGTGGCATTAGCTTCACACTGGGTTCTTTTGGGGACAGGCAAATAACCGTAACTACGTGAGGTGGCCCCAAGTTTGACCATAAGGAGTGCTGAGGGGCGACCTACACCAAATCCAAAAGCCTGCATGTTCCATTTTCCAAAACGTTCTGTGGCCAACATGGTTTGGGGGCCAGATCTGGTCACGTTCCCTAACCTGTTTGAGCACCTTCATCCGTGAAGCAATGGACGGACACTGCAGGGCAGGGCCCACACACCCTCGCTTCCGCCACCCCCAGAAGGGCCCTTTTCTGCCGGGCCTGACTACGACCGCCTTCCCTCCTACAGCAGCGGGGGGACGGGAGGGTGCTGAAGGCCCTTCCTCACACCACACAGGCTGTGGCTGTGACCCAGGGGGCAGCACAGAGTGCAAAGGGCTGGCCCTGGGCAGGTGCCGGAAAGACAGAAACAACAAAAACACGGGGGACTGGAGGAGGCTGACTCACCATCACTGAAGGCCGGGGGGTCCTCGGGGTCTCCTGGTGATGAAGGCCATTTCCGGAGGGCCGCTGGGGCTGAGAGGACCCTTGCTGTTCTCCAGGGCGTACGCAGCGGGTTTCGAGGCCCTGGGTCGCCCTCCCCGTGGGGCGCTGGGGGCTTCCGAGCTGCAGAGGTGCCCAGCGCAGTTTCCAGGCTCTGCCTGTTGGCACCGCCGTCCACCTTGGGGCTCAGCTCGTCAGGCCGCAGCCGGCTGTGCATCCACAAAGGGCGGCCCCCGAGGTGATCGGCCCGGGGCCCGGGAGCGTAGGTCAAAGCGGACGTCTGCGCCATGAAGGTCAGCACGCCGTCAGCGCGGGGGTCCTCACCCTGTAGGGGCCGAGGATCAAACACAGCAGGTAAGCCTCCACGTCAGCTGCTCAAAAGGGCACTTGGGGCACTAACAGCCCTGACACCCTGAAACGCACACCCGAATTTTCACACCACTGACAGACCAAACTCTATGGTCCACATTCGTTTTGCATTGGTTTCCTAATAGCAGCTTTATGGAGGTGTAATTCCCATACCACAAAATACACCCGACTCGGTGTTTTCAGTATACCCAGAACAGTGTGAACATCACCGCCATCTTTAATCCCAGCACGTCCGATCACCCCAAGAGAAACCTCATACTCATCCCCACACCCCTAGCCCTAGGCACCGGCCAGTCGACCTTCTGTCTCTATGGAGACAGGTTCTATCCGTGGAATCATACGCCACGTGGCCTTCCATGCCTGGCTTCTTGCACCTGTGCTCAAGGTGCATCCCGGCCGCAGCACCCAGCAGCGCTGCGTTCTTTCCTACCGCCGAAACGTCTCATTTTAAAGAGATCGCACATTTTGTTTATCAGTCGGTGGACATCGGGGGCCATTATACGGCTATGAACATTCATCTACAAGTTTCTTGGGGACGTGTTTCCAGTCCTCTTGGGTTTACGCCTGGAAGTGCACCTGCTGGGTGTATGGTAACTGTGCATGTGACTTGTCGGGAGCTGCCAGGACGTGCTCCAACGTGGATGCGCCTTGTGTGCTCCCACCACCAGCTGTGAGGGCTGCAGTCTCTCTCCCTCCTCTTAGCCATCTGTTTCCTTACAGCCAGCTAGTCGGTGGGAAGTGGCAGCTCACTGAGGCTTTGACTTGCATTTCCCTGCTGGTCAATGATGCCGAGCGTCTTTCATGGGCTTCTCGTCTTCTGTGGAGAAATGTCTCCCCAATCCCGTCACCTGCACTGGTGTTTACTGTTGCTGCAAAAGCAGCTCTCCATCTGAGACTGACTCTCTCCCTCAATACAGGCACCTACTGCTCCGTCTTACGGTTGTTTCACTCCAACTCCTTTCTTCACCGACTACTGAAATCACTTTCCTCTCCTATTCCTTTAACAGAAATATTCCACAACAGCAAAGCTACCCTTCTATGTAACACCACGTCCACGACCCGGCCAGCATGGCCTCTCACTGAGCCTCCACCTGTGTGTCCTCACTCACTCACTCAGTTGGCCCAGGAGGGTGCATTCTCATCAGACTGTTTTGTCACTAGACAAATCAAGACCCAGTTGTCCTCCACTCTGGAACAGCTATAAAAATGCTAGAAAGTTCAATGTTCTATTTCTGGCCGTGGGACCATCAAAATTTCCTAGACAAACACAGAAATTTCCAACGTGGAGATTCTCAGAAAAGTTATAGCTGTCCTGGATGCTTATTCAGAGCTCCCTTCATGATGTGGAATGGGTCCATGAGCCATAAAGTTTTTCAATCTTGCCCATTCATATTTTCTAAATGCACCTCGCTTGGTGAGTCAAAGGGGAGTAGACCTTGGGATCTAGTTAAGATGTGCAGCCATCACTGAATTTAAGACAAGTGGTTCAGACTCCCAAGTCTGGCTATTTTCAAAAATATGTGTGTTCAGCCTTCCAGGATGGGTTTTGGTGTAGCAAGTTAGAAATCAGAAAACTAGGGTTGATACGGGTTCTAGTTATTGTTCTCACATATGAACTTGGGCAAATCCTTTGGCCTTTTGAGACTGAATTTTCTGTCAAAGAAGGAGACTGGACATTATCTCTAAGACTGTCTTTATTTCTAAAATGATGTCATTTTAGCTGTCACCCAAATTGTTTAATGTTGTCCAAGTACTGGCTGAAATCAACTGCTTTTCCTTTAGAAAAAAGTAAGATTCATTAGAGAAAGGGAGAGAAAAATAAAATGCTACCACACAGATAGGCCCCTCCAGCAGTTTCCCACAAATTGGGTGTAAGTGTCAATCTTAAGCTCAGCCTGAACTTCTGTCCGAAAGGCTGTGTCTGAACACCTGGTCAGGTCACAGTGCTGGGGGCTGCGGATCGCATCCAAATGCCTCATTAATGTGCCCACAAGTGTCTCTCCTCTCTCTGCTATGAATGCAGCCTATCCTAGAGCTTCTACTCAAAGGGCCTTTAATTATAGCTAAACTGGAACGCTCCGGGTAATGGACAAACCAGGCTGAACACAGTGCACAACAAATCACCACTGAACATAATCTGTGCAGTAGACTTTGATAAACAATCTATTTTGGGTCTGTTTATCCTGTGAACCAAATTAAGGTGAAGAGGGAAAAATAATATTTCAGTAGGTACACTGTAGGAATAATCGAAAAACATGGGTTTTTACAAGTCATACCAGGTCCTCTGTAAATGATGGCCAGCACGATGGTGTCCTCGGGGGAGCTCCCTGGGGCCCAGCCAACAGCTCGGAGCCCTGGGAGTTGGGAGACCAGCAATACGAGTATTCTCATGATGGCTTCCTGTTTGTGGCGTCAAGTCTTGGAGGACAGAGCTGGTAGATGGGGCTGGATTCTGGGGCAAGGCTGCCTGGGTTGGAATCCCACCTCTGATCTCACAAGCCCGGTGAATTATTTAATCTCTAAGCCATCTATAAAATGGGGATAATAAGCACAGTGCCTGGCACGGGGTGTTGGTGGTTACTGCTCCTACCATTCTTACTACTATTATTTACTTCACCTTCTTAGACCTTCCTTTTCTTTAAAGCAGTAGGAAGTCCACAGATGAACTGAGCAGAAGCCACTCCCCCATTCTAAAGGTTTTAAGCCTGAATTCAACAAACCTATGATGTCAGGTTCCCAAAAATAATGCTGAATAATTTTTCGGACTGCAGTTGCCCAAATCTCGGATTAGCAACCTGAAAGTACACAAATTTGCCAATTCCCAGCACATGGTATGGCCACTCCTGGTACATTAATTCTTCGTACCACACATTAGAGAAATCTAGCTGGGACATCCTTGATATGATACACTTTGCATGAAGCATCTGAGAACTGCCGCCAAAGCTTGCTGAACTTTACCCTGAAATCATCTTCCTCCGGGCATATTCCTTAACCCACGGTGTTGCCGCATGAGAAGGAGTGGAATCCACTTACCCACACCTTCCATGGTATTGAATAAAACCAAGGGGAAGACGGCTCTTTTGGGAGACTGGCCTGATCCTGTCAGCGCAGTTCTGTGGCACCTGCACGACTTCGAGCTTCCCTCTTACTACCTTCAAAATTAGGAAAATACTTCCTTTTTTCTTAAGGCAGGTATGAGGATTAGGGAGGGTAAAAAATTAGGTTACAGTGCTCAGCACAGGGCTCGGAGGAGGTGTTGAGACATGGTGGGCAGTAGCATCCTCCTCACCAGCACCAAGCATCATCACCTCTGCAAGCACGATCCCCTCTGTGCTCCCCACCATCAGCAGCAGCATCCCCATCCAGATGGCCACCAGGGCCATGATCGCCACTGTCACCTCCCCCAGCAGCATCACGAGCACTAGCGGTGTGCCAAGTCTGGACAACGTTCTGCGGGGAGAGAAGGTCTCAGACACGGACCTGAGACAAACTGCAGGCGGAAATGGGAGTTAGGTCACGGACCTATGCAACTCTTAGTGGAAGCGTATTTTTAAAGAGGTTCAGTGACCCTGGTGTGGAAGGAAGAGGAGAATCGGAGCAGCTGCCTGGAGCCAGCCAACACACTTCCTAGAGCCACAGCCCGTCTGCCCAACCACGAACTAGGCATGGAAGCTCCCCTTCCTGCCAGGTTCACCAGGACCAGGGGCCCGGAGCGAAAAGTCAGGCTTCCTTCCTCGCATGGAAATCCGCCCACTCCAGTCCCAGATTGCACAATTATGGATTCAGACTGCCAGGAAGCCTGGAGGCCCTCGGAGTCCCACATGCGAGCAAACACTGAGTGGATGAGACATGTCTATACACTGGCCACTAATGCTTATCAGGTTTCTCTTATGCCAAGGACCCAAAACAAATTAGGAAACTCACACTGGGCCATGTTTGACCACAGAACATTTTCTCCCGTTTGTCCCACAGCCTGAAGGCAGCACTGACGAGCACATTGATCAGGATGTGCTTGCGGCTGGTGACAAAGTACACAGCAGTGGGGCTGTCCACAGGCTTCCTAATGAGGTGACCCCACGATGCCACTGGATGTGGCAAGATTTGAGATCCCCATAAGGGGGTCTCAGGAACCCTCCCCCTCCAATTCATTAATGTAGAGAAGCGGTTACTTTGCTGTGCCTTTCTGTGCTCAGGCCATAGAGGATGATTCTGGTGCACTGTTAACTCTCTCCCTCTGTCTCTGTCTCTCTCTCTCTGTTTCTTTCTCTACCCCTCTCTACCCCGTCTCTCCCTCTTTCTCTCCTTTCCTTTTCCTCAGTCCCTCTCCCCGCTCTCTCTCCCTCCCTCCTTTCTTCCCTCCTTCTGCCTCCCTCTCTCTGGCTCTCCCTTCTTCCCTCTCTCCCTCTTTACCTTCCCTCCCCTCTCTCCCTCCCAACACAGAGAGAGGCTATCCTGCCAAGGGGCTCAGGCTCTAAGCAGCCAGCCTGCCCCACGTGCAGGGAATAAACTGGAGGTGTCGTTCTTACCGACAGCATTGTTGCCAGGACAAAAGAAATGTTTGCCTTTAGGGGAGCTTCACACTGGTCTATCTTTCTCTGCAGCTGAGACACAGAGCTTTCGGTTAGAAAAACCAGTCCCAAACACCTTTTACAGAGTTCACAAAATCTATGTGGTTAAAGAGATGTTAAGTTCTAAACTTGGGATCAACGAATTTTGCAGAAAGTTAACAGTAATCCGAGCTGTGGATTTTAAATTACGGATTTCTGCAATGATACTGCGTTACGCTCACTTGGAATGGTTCTAGAGACAGCTGGTGACGTAAAGCCAGCATCCTGCTCCTCCACCCTACCCCACCCACATTACTTCTTCCTCCTGTCATTCCTGCTTCATCTGCTGTCCTGGTTTGCATCTTGTTCTTTCCAGCAGCGGCACCTATAGCCCCAGACTCAGCAAGTAACAGGTTGAAAGGAATGGACTGGAGCAGAGAGTTGCAATCCATTTTTCTACCCACCTGGGATAAGCATGAAGCATGGAGTTAGAGGCCACTGACTACAATAACCACTGGAGTTAGAGCCCATTGACTACGATAACCATCACAAAATGGGTCCTGTTTTCCGAGTGCTGGTGCAGGCTGTTCTTTGGTTTTCTATGTTTTAATTCTTTTTGACACTCTCAACAACCCCATGGTGTAGACATAACTATAGCATTTTACAGATAGGAAGCCGACATCCCGGCAGGTGAGGACCAGGGCTGGGACGCAGCCTCGCGCATCTGGCTTCAGGCTGCAGAAAGAAGCAGGCTCACCCTGCAGTCTGTCTGGAGGAGAGTGACAAGAGTTTGGAGGAGGAAACTTGGTGACCTTGTTTTTGGCTTAAAAAATAAATGTGAAAACGCTGGACAAGAATTCAGAGTTCTGACTTCAGCTCTACCACCAGTTAAGTGTTGGAAAGTGGACACTGCACCTTCTCAGCGTCAGTGTCCCTCTCTGTAAACCACTGAAGGTCTCGGGGGACTTTTCACCCTCATAAAGCATGATTCTACAGAAAGGACAATCCAGCCTGATGTAACAAGGCTGTGGCTTTCTTTCTGCCTGTCCAGTCAGCTCTGAAGAGTCCAGATGGGAGAAGTGGACAACTCTCAAAGGATGCCCGAGTAGCTTCTTACACATGGTTACATGAGAAGTTAGATCAAAAATAAAGACAAAAAAGAGAATGTCTTCTGCCCACACAGATCCAACACAACACATGATGTGATGAGCCCTGGGCGGCATACTGAACTGATGAATCACTGAACATTATATTAAAAACCAATGATGTACGACACCTTGGCTAATTGAATTTAAAGAAAAAGAAAAAGAAAAACAAGAAGTAAGGACTTCTCACAAAACCTCTTTGTGGCCTCCCGTGTATGTTTATACAACCTTCTCTCCTCCCAGCCAGTCAGCTGTGGGAGGGCAGGGCCGGCTGCCTTGCTCTGTAACTGCAGGATCTGGCCTGGGGCCCAGCAGGATGAAGGCAGAAACACGAGCCAGGAAGGGGACAGGGCATGCGTCTGGGAGAGATTGTGCGTGTGTCATCAGACCGCGTGAGGTCACACATTGATCCCCAGCCCTCATGATGGTCACACCTCGGACGCTCCACCTGCTGGGTAAGCAGATGAACACATAAATGACAGGTAGGCTAGTTTGCCCACGGAGCTCAGTTCCAAGCCGACTAGACCCTCAGGCTTTCTGTAAGTGGGGTGGCCTGCTTCTGCAGGTAGGACTTTATGGAGCAGGGAATGGGGGATGGTACTCAGAGTAACTATGATTAATCCCTTCCTACAGAGCAGACACAAAGGCTGAGAACAGCTCTACCATGAGATCCCAGCTTCCCACCGCAGGTCAGTAGAAATAACAGCATGACAAGGCAACTTTTAGGTCAAATGAACATCACGGATACGGCTCAGACACAATGTTGTGGCCATGGTCCTCACAGCTCCACCTTTGCACACGTTCTTCCCAGTAGCACCGCTAAGTAGAGGGTGGGGGGAGCCCTGAGCCCCCAGATTGGATTTCCTAAGATGGCACCTCTTCAGAAACGGAGGATGCCTGGCTGGTCTCCAGTCTGGGGCTATGAGGAGACGGCTGCCATGAACAGCCTCGTGAAGTCTTCTTGTGAGCACACCTGTCCTTTCTCTGATGTGTCACAAGACAGACGAATGGTCAACTGTAAAGAAACTGCCAACACAGTGGCTGGAACACTTTATGTTTCCACTAATTACTGTACATTCTCACCAAGAGTTGGTATCATAGTTTCTTTTTTTTTTATTTTAGTCAATCTAGTGGACAGGAAGTAGTAGTCCTTTATGGTGTTATGCTGTATTTCCCCAGTGTATAATGATGTTGGGCACCTTTAATCCCCTTATTGGCCATTTCTATGTCTTTTTTTAATAAAGTATCTGTTCAAAACTCTCACCTATTTTGTGTTGGCTTGCTCAGCTGTTTTTCTTTTTCATCTTTATTAAGGTATAATTAACACACAATAAACAGCACACATTTGTTTTGACACAACTCTACACTTATGAAAACCATCACCAGAGTTAAAGCAGTGAACACAACTCTCACCCAAAAAGCGTGCTTGTCCCCTTTAACACTTCCTTCCCACTGCTTCCCACTCACACCCTCAGGCAACCACTGATTTCCTTTCTGTCACTCATACACTACTTTGTATTTTCTCATACTTCGTGTAAATAAAACTACAACAGTTTGCACTTTCTTTCTGTCGGTCAGCATGATGATTTGGAAAGTCATCCGAGCTACGGCATGCATCAGTAATTTACTCATCTCTATTGCTGAGGAGTATTCACTTGTTTCTTCGTTCACTTGTTGATAGGCTTCTGAGTTTTTCCCGTTGTTGGGAATTACTATTACAGCGGCCATGAATATTCAGGTACAGTCTTCTAAATGGACAAAGCCCTGATGGATCTTGGACAGGAGTGTGATGGCTGGATCATGGAGTGGGCGTATTCCCACCAGCAGTGGGTGAGAGTTCCATTTCTCCACCCCCTTGCCAACACGTGGTGTGGGCAGTCTTTTAAATTTCAGTCATTCTAGTAGGTGCAAGATGACAGCTCCTTGTAGTTTCATTTTATTTCCCTGATGAACAATGTTGAACATTTCACCGGAGTTTATTTGCCACCATTTATCTTCTTTGGTGAAGTGTCTTTTTAAATCTTTTGCTCAATTCTTTACTTGCCTCCTCTTTTTCATTTTAATGAGTTTTGAGAGCTCTTTATACATCGTAGAGAAAAGCACTTTTTCAGGTGTATTATTTGCAAATTTTTTTCCCAGCCTGTGACTTGTCTTCTCATTCTCTCATCAGGACCTTTCAAAGAAGAGAATTTTTAATTTTTATGAAGTCCAATTTATGACTTCTTCTCTTCTGGGCTGCACTTTTGGTGTCACATTTATACATCAGTTTGGGGGACCTCAACACTATTAAGCCTTCTGACACACGATCATATTGCCATTTAGACCTTCTCTAGTTATTCTCATCACTGTTTTTTTAATTCTCAGTGTACAAAGCCTTACACATATTCTGTTACCTTTCTAATTGTTTCATAATCTCAATGATACTATAAATGACTTCTTCTAATTGTTTGTGGTTAGTATATAGAAATACAATTGATTTTTGCACATTTACTTGGCATTCTATGGCATTGCCAAGCTCATTTATTAGTTTTAGCAGCTTTTTTGTAGATTCCACCAAATTTTCTGCAAAGGTGGTCATGTAATCTGGATGCCTTTTATTTCTTTTTCTTGCTTTATTGCATTGACTAAACCCTCCAGTACAGAAGAGGCAAGAGCAGTCTTCCTTGTCTAATTCCAGATTTTAAGTAGAAAGCATTCAGTTCTTCTTCATTCAGTGTGAGGCTAGTTGTAGATTTCTATCATGAATTGATGATGACTTTTGTCAAATGCTTTTTCTGCATCTTTTACAACTACTATGTATAGTTTTCCTTTTTCTTGTCAATGTGATGTTATACTCAATAATTTTCAAATGTAGAGAATTTCCCTGTATCATCATGTATTATCCTTTTTTATATAATGCTGGATTTGATTTGCTAAAATTTTTCTAGAATTTTTGCTTCTATATTTCTGAGGGATAATGATCTGAAGTTTTCTTTTCCTTTATCTTTCTTTGTATGATTTTAATCCTTTGATATTTATTGGCTTATTTTATGGCCCAGGACATGATCTATATTGGGAAATATTCTGTGTATACTTGAAAATAATGTGTATTCAGCAGTCTTTAGATACTATTGTTCTATTAATATCAGGTTTAAGTTGCTTGATGGTATTGTTCAAATCTTTATATCCTTAATGATATTTTATCTATTTGTATAAGAAGTTCTTGAGAGAGACTGTGGATCTGTATAATTCTCTTTTTGGTATTCTCATATTTTTGCTTTATGTATTTGAAGTGCTGACATTAGGTTCATAAAAAAGATTTTTATGTCACTTAATGAATTGATCATTTAGTCATTCTTAAATGCTCTATCTCTGATAATGCTATTTGTCTTGAAGTGTACTTTGATTAATATTAACGTAGTCACAGCAGCTTTCTGATACTTAGAGTTTCCATTTTATATATTTTCACAGCAGCTTTCTGATATTTAGAGTTTCCATTTTATATATTTTCCATACTTTTACTTTCAACTTACATGTGTCTTTCTAATTTCATGTGCTTTGGCTTTAGAAGAATATAGTTATTTGTTCTCTGTTTTTATTAAAATTGAATATCTCTGCTTTTCATTTGGAGGGCTTAGTCCATTTGATAACTGAGACAATTTGATAATTTGATAATTGATATAATTATCAATATGGGTAGACTTAAGTCTACTTTCTTGATATTTGTTTTATATTCAGCCCACGAGGTCTTCATTCCTCTCTTACTTCTTCCTTTCTTTCCTTTATATGGATAAATAAAGCATTTTCAGCATTTCATTTTATCTCTGAATTGACTTTTAGTTATACCTATTTTTGCTTATTTCTTAGGATGGTCGCTATGTAAGTTATAATATATATATTTAATTTATTATAGTATACTTTCATATAATATTACAAAACTTCACAAATCACTCTTGTGCTCCTGTTGCCATATACTTTTCTTCCATATAAGCTATAAACCCCACAATACGTTTTTTAAAAGATTTTATTTATCCATTTGAGAGAGAGAGAGCACATGAGCAGCAGGGAGGGGTAGAGGGAGAGGGACAAGCAGACTTTCCACCGAGCAGGGAGCCCGATGCGGGGCTCGACCCCAGGAACCCAGGATCATGACCTGAGCCGAAGGCAGATGCTTAACCCATTGAGCCACCCAGGTGCCCCAAACCCCACAATACATTTTTTATTATTTTCTTTTAAATATCCAATAGTCTTTATCAAAATCTTATATATCTTATGTATATGTATCTTTTATATTTACTTGCAAATATACCATTTCTGGTCATTTTCATTCTATTTTTTAGATATGGGCTTCTCTATGACATCACTTTTCTTTAAGCCAAAGCACTTATTTTAGCATTTTTGTTGTAGGGGTCTTCCAGAGACAGATTTTCCCTGTTTCACCTACAGTTTTGAACAACACAGAATTCTAAATTGACGGGTTTTTTCTTTTCTTTCAATACCTTAAAGATGTTCTATTGTCTTCTGGTCTCCTAATGAGAAGTAAGACTTCATTCTTATAATTATTCCCCAAGATATAATTTGTCTTTCTTCCCCTCAGGATTTTCTCTTTATCTTTGGTTTTCCTTAGTTTGATTATGATATGCCTAGATTTTGTTTTCTATTTATCCTCCTTGTGGTTCATTAAGCTTCTTGCATCTATGTTTTGATGTCTTTTATCAGTCTGGGCAAATCCCAGGCATTATTTCTTCAAATATGTCTTCTACCCCATCTCTTTCTCTCTTTCCCTTCTGGGATGACAGTTACATATATGTTAGAGTATTTAATATTGCCCCATGTGTCTTGGATGTTTGTTTCATTTTTTGTACTTCTTTTATGTTCTTTATGCTTCATTTTTGATCATTCCCATTGACCTGACTTGAAATTCACAGATTCTTTCCTCTATTGTGTCTGGTCTGTTACTAAACTCCTCAAATGTCTTCTTTATTTCTGATCTTATTACTTTCAATTCTAGCATTCCCATTTGGTGTTCTTGTATTGTTTCCGTCTCTCTGCTGCAGTTTTCCATTTGTTCATTTATGTTTTTTCACCTTTCCCACCTAATCCTTTAATATATTTCATTATTACGGCATCCTTTTCTAATCATTACAACACCTGAGTCACATCTGGGTATTCTTTATTCTTCTATTGCCTCTTTCCTCTCTTGACCATGAGTCCCATCTTCTTGTCCCTTCATGTGTCTCCCAGTTTTTGACTGTAAGCTGGGTTTTGTCTGAAGAATAATAGAGAATGAAGGGAGTAATATTTATCCCTGGGAAATGGCAAGTCCTCCTCCTGTCAGTCTGCTATTGTGGGGCTGAATTCACGTGAGCTGTACTGGAAACGGGCGTTGGTTTTGTTGCAGAGTCAGATTCAGTAACTCCTGGCTGTAGTTATGTCGAGGGTGGGCTCAGGCCTTTTCTACCACAGCACTGGGATCTAAGCCCTAGTGCGACTCTGGCTTTATGCTTTGCAGATGGCTACCACTCTTCTGAGCATGGGAGCTGTCTCTGATTTACAGCCAATTCCATTTTGTGGGCCCCACCTCTCTGCTCCCCATAAGGTAGCTCTTCTTCCACCACTCTGCCTTTTCCCAAGCCTCCAGAGGGCTGCTAAGGGGTGCTCAGAAGGGTCTGGTGCTCCCAGTCTCCCCCTGCAGTGTACTGTCTTCTCATACACTCAGTACTCCATGCAGCTGCTGCTGGGGCTCCTGCCCCTCATGCCAGTCCCCATGCACGGTCCATGGCTCCTTAAAGTTGGGGCCATGCTCTTGCACCCCTCCTACAGCTGGTTCCTCTCCTGCTGTTGCAGCCTGTATGAAAGGAGTGGGGCCTCTTCTCCCCTAGAATGACCTCATTACTTTCTGGAATTCAATCCATTTGAGTTTCTTTGTATCATCAGCAATCCAAAGGGTTTTCTAAAAGCTAGGACTGGTAGCTCACCTGGCCTGTTCATGCTGTTTAGGTGGGACTGGGGTGGTCTCCTGACACTCTGCACGTTGAGGCCACCTGGTGACTTTTAGATGCTCCTCCAGTACCCGACCCGAGAAGCCCTCGCTGACTCACTCGCTGTCTGGTTCACGGGCCTCCTTTATTTTGAGCATTCCCTGCAGTGCGGCGCTGCTCCATCCCTAACTGCATCTGTGTGTCTTCCTTACCTGGGAGGACTTGTGAGGTCCCAACAGTAGGACTCGGGTTTACCTTTCTAACCGCGGCACCTAGTGCAGCCTGTTGAACATGAAAAATGCTGAGACAACGTTTCCAAAATAAATCAGTTAATTCACAGCATTTCCAGGTGATGAATTTCAGTTTTAATCTCAACAGCATAGTGTAAGTTGAGAATTTCCTGTGTTCTCCATAGTGACGACAAGGACATTTAACCAATGCTGCCGTGGTCAGGAGAGACAGGAGCTGCCTCCACCTGCAGACAACACACGGGGAACGATGACATTGACTGAGAAAAGCTCAACCGTGCATCAGAGCTGCAAGGCTGTTTGACTCCCCCGGCTTCTGTCAGGAAGTAATTTGTAGTCAAGCCTCTAAAGGTAATAAATTCACAATGTTTCTCTAACCTATGCTAGAGGAGATTTTTGAAGGTACGTAGAAAAAGATTACTTATAAACTAATTCATTGGAAATTGGTTGCATCTTGAAAGGTCATGGGTGTATAAAGCTTAAATTTCCAACTTAGATTTTCATCACTTGAGAGGGGTGGAGATCAGAAAACACTGCTCAAAGCCGTGGCTGGCTGTACTTTTGTGGCAAAAAAGTCTGCACGGTGGCTGCAGTAACATCTGATTATGGCCTTCTTTTGCTTTATCCAGGCTTTGTTCATTAGAGAGAGGACACTGGACAGAGAAAATAACAAGTTCTAGGTTTTAATGCATTTTTTAATAGTGAGAAGCATCTATCCCAACACAGAAGAAAAAAGCATAAGCCAAAAATGCCACCAAGTGCTCATTTTCTTTTCTTCTCTAAGTGCTCATTTCCTGAATAATCCTTGTGACTGTGGTGGTAAAATGGCCATGTGGTAGCATGAGCGCAGAACCCATGATTCAGACTGGGACATCTGTGAGGGACAGTGCCCAGACAAACTACGGAGGGTGGCCCTCCCACTGGGTGGGTGTTTAAGGACCATGGAAGCCAAGCTTGGCAGGGGGTCAAATGGACGCAATGTGTGGTGAGGCCAGTGACAGCCCCTCTCTCCCACTTGGCTCTTCTGGAACGGGGTGCAGGCAGGATGGATACCACCTCTCCCTCTGCCTCCAGCGGCCCTAGGGCAGAGTCAGAGGCGATGGCCCCACATCTCAGCCATAGGCTCTCGAAGGAATTCAGGTCCATGCAAAGACAGCAGTCACGCTTTCTTCCAGAAAGGGAAGGCTGCCTTGAGAGCAATCCCAGGGTGGTGTCCAGACGCTCAGTGGCAGAATCACAGGGTACGGGAGCAGGGCGGGAAGCACACTGCAGCAAATCCTACTGGCCAGTGTAAGGAAGCCTCACACTCACACACCCCACCACCACCTCAGGCCTGACAGGATCCACGGGGGCGGGTGTAGCAGTTATTCACCACCTGGGAGGTCGTGCCCTGGGACCACCCGAGAGCCCCCAGAAGCTGCTATCAGCCCCCTCCCACCACATAGCCGCAACCCCTCCCAACACTCCCGGCACGGGCCGTGGGAGCCTCAGAAGTCCCACTTCACGAGGCTCCAGGGTTGCCTGCAGGTGATTTCTGATCCTGACGTCATGCTCTCGGGTTACTGACAGCAGGGTGCTGCGAGCACGGCAGTACGGCTGCGAATCCAGGTGCTTCCCATGCCCCTCCACGTCCAGGGAGCAAATTCTGCTCTAAGCTTGACTCTCTCATTTTAGTGCAGGGCTAAGGGAGTGATGACCACACTGAAGGGGAAACATGGTGCGGATTCAGAATGAACGCCGAGGCTCCCACTACACCAAGGGGGACAGCTGATGAGGCTTTGCCAGCGCCCTGCGGGACAGAGCTGGGCCGCTGCCCTGGAGCCTGCCCGCCTTCCTTCTCTGTTTTGGCACCCAGCTGAGAAGTCACCGGACTCAGGGGAACATGGTGAACCGCGTCACAGAGAAATTCCAGCTGGTTCCTTCATTCAGCATCTTCTGAGTCTTCCGAGTCTTGGGAAATTTTAACGACTCTCTTCCCTTCCCTCCTCCACAACCTGCTCTGGGTCCAACACGCAGGGACTCGAGGCAATGTCTCCATTACGGAAGCCCAGAAACCCACAGCAGAAGCCAAGGCTGAGCAGGAAGCTTCGTGTCCCTTTTGATAAAGATACATCAGAGGACAAAGGAGGCAGACGAAGCGATGCTTTTAGGCTTATATGTACTTGAATTACCCATCTTCAGGACTGGGGGCGATGCTGGTTTTCCAGGGTGTGGTGGAAGGAGTACACAGGTGAGACTGGGGCTGTGGGGCCGTGCGGTGCTGGAGCCCGGACGGAACCCGGTCAGAGCACAGCTGTGTCCTCGGTTCTCCTCCGGAGACCGGGACTCCACCAACAAGCAGCAGAGGTTTCCAGACTCCTGACCTACTTTCACTGTGTGTGAAGACTATTTATGATGAGAAGTAATAACTACGATTAATTGAGGCCTTCCCTGAAAGCTCGATGTGCCCTGTCTTGCTTAATCCTCACAATGACCCAACTTCACAGCCAGGGACCCCGGGACAGAGAGGCTGAGCAGCTTCCTCAAGGACACACAGCACTGGTGGGACTGGTTCTGAATCCAGCACCTTGCCCACCACGTCTGCCCACTGCCAATTCCCCCAGGAACAGGTCCGTGACACCGTGACAGGCCCATCTTTCACCCACAGCATCCAGCTGAGTGTCTGGCTCATAGAAAGTGCTTAGACAGCATCAGTGAATGAGTAAAAAATCTTAACATTTAAAAAAAAGTGTTAAGTGAGCTCCTCCAGGGTTAAGGTCTGCACTGAGAAGCTGGCCAGCGGTCCAGGCCAGAGTGGGCTTGGGCCAAGCGCAGCGTGGGGGCCCTCCCGGCATGATGTGACTCTCTCCCGCTAGGGGCTCACCTGTGAGGACTGAAGAAGACCTCCACCATCAGGGCAGATGCCAAGGGCTGGGCAAACACACTCACACGACGCAGGGTGGAAACGTGATTGTGGGGGAGCTCCCAGCCCACACCTAACTTGCAGGGTCGCAGCACCCAGGACATGCACCTGGCTCTGTACCGACTCAAAGTTCACTCCCACGCGAAGGCAGCTCTGCGGCCTCATCAGCCGTGAGCCTCTAAAGAAACGTGTGGGGGCACTCCCGGGATCCCGGCCCACTGTGGGCTTCCGTGATTTCAGCGGCTTCTCGACAGGAAAATAATCAAAGAAGGGACCCACGTTGTTCCCCCATATTTCCTGGAGCCACAACCATCTTCTGATGAAGCCCCAGCAGGGCCTCAGTGGAAGAGGATGTTTGTAAGCCACACATCAGTCGTGGAAAGGGACATACGTCAAATCCCAGTGGACATAACTAAAAAAGAAGTGTGTGCAGGTCTGCCAAATACCCAGCATGCCCACAATCACCCTGGACTTCAACAATTGCCCAAACCCCGTTCTTGGGATGCGTGACGGCCCCTGGCTCTGATGGTGGGTGGGCCCCCAGTGCTGGACTGGTGAGCGTGTGTGTGCGACTGGTGAGCCAGGGCCCTTCTCTGCATGCACCCGGACCTGCATGGGATGCAGGAGAGAAACCAGGAGGTGCCCAGGACTTGCAAGGTCGGCCTGTGTGTGCACAGAGGAAACTGCATGCAGCAGTAAGACATGCCCAGCCCACAGAGAGAGCTGCGAGGGTCACCTGAGCGGATGGTCTGTCATGCCTCGTCCTGGGGCGCGGGTTCGAAGCAGCCCACGACAGGGCCTCCAGGTAGGGCAGGTAGCGCTGAACAGCCTCGGCCAGAGTGCTGTCATCCTCCAGACTATACCTCCTTTCCTTATCCACACTCAGCTTTGAGCTCCTGAAAAGCCAGAGAAAACCATGAGCCTGTCCCACGTTTGTTCACGTTGATTAGCCACTTGGGCATCTGCTTCAGGCGAGAGAAACACATGCGGATGGCCTCGGTGACCGAGCAAGGACACAGGCCTCGTGGCCAGAGGGTGAGGTCCTGCCTCCTTGGCGCACATCAGCCACGGGCTTGAGTCTCTCACCCACCTCCCTGAGCCTGGTGCTCTGACGCGCCTCAGAGCCATTGTGGGGACCTGATGAGTGACCCCTAGAGAGGATCGGGCCTGGAGTATGTCCTCAGCGTGGCCCCTCTGAGCCCCCGGGGTGGGAGACAAGCTAACACACAGACGTGGAACAGCCAGGACTTACTGCAAGTCCAACAAGAATCTGAGAAGCAGAGAGCAGGGGTACGCAGCGGCCGGGGGCACAAGAGGTCTACCTGGAAGGGGGTCTGAGGTCAGGGAAGTGGAATGGTGGGGGTGGGGTGCAGGCAGAGGAGACAAAGGTGGAACAAAGAGCCAAGCACAGGTGTGAGGTCTGAGCAAGGACAGGCTCACGCAGAGCCCTGGCCACCGGCAGGAGTGGAGGTGGAGGCAGCCGGACCGAGGGTGGACCTCATTACAAACGGGGCAGGAGCCGGGCCGAGGGCGGACCTCGCTAGAAATGGGGCAGGTGGACGTCACACAGTAATGGGGGTACAGCCCCATAGAGGAGAAGAAACCCTCCCAGGTCCCACCACCTCCCAAAGCCTCAGCAAACACCCCATACGCACAACTGTTCTGAGGCACCTCTACAGGAGTGAGGTTGGGAGACCCCGGGCAGTGGTTTGGTGCTCGTGGCGGAGAGTGACCAGAGACACCACTCCCGACTCCCACACCCTGTGAACGTGCTGGGCTCCAGGGTCAGGGCTCGGGGGCAGGCAGGTGGCAGGAGGCATGAGGTCCATAGTCAGCTGACCCTAAGACAGGGAGATGATCCTGGGTCCCCCGGTGGCCCAGTGGGATCCCGGGTCCTTAAAAGAGGATGAGGAGGTGGAGGGGGTGTCCAAGTGATGTCATGGAGGAAGCCCTCCAGCCCTGAGGGAGGACAGGCCACCAGCCAGAGAACGCAAAAGGGAGGACATTCCCAGCCTGGCCCTCGAGAAGGGGCCGGCCCTGCGACACCTGGGCTTTAGCTCAGGGAGGCCCAGGTGGAGCTTCTGGCCCACGGAACCGTCAGATCGGAAGAGCGTCGT
>NW_022589783.1:866643-879170 GCF_004348235.1 Phoca vitulina | reverse complement strand
GTCCCCGTGTACACGGGGCTTTCTGGTCGTGAAGGTGCCACAACGTGTGGGATCTGTCACAGTGGGAAACTAAGGCAGTGTCATACGCTTCACGTTGTGGCACCTTCACGACCAGAAAGCCCCGTGTACACGGGGACTGCCAGGCAGACGGGCTGGAAGCGGGATGACAGATAACATACTTTCTGTTTTCCACAGGGCGGCGAGATGGAAGCGGTTCTGAAGCCAGATGTTTGGCCCAAACCAGAGGCACAGAGGGAGCGGCCGGTGGCCAGCTACCAGCAGGTGGTCAGGGCCACGGGTCTCAACAGGTGCCAGGACACGACACTGGAACTCATCCTGTCCCTCAGTGGCCTCCTGTCTGGATCAGCTCCCTTCCCTCTCATTACCCTGGCTGTGAAGAGCTGAGCTCTGTGGCCACCCCTCTCGCAGCCTGGACCCACTGACCAGAGCTTCCCAGCCCGCGGACATCTCTGCTGTGTGCATATCACCCGTCCCCAAAGGGCCAAGTGCATCCTAACTGGGGCAGGAAGCCACACAGCAAGACTCTGTGCAGAGACCCCTCTGTGTTACTAAACACTCTGACCTCTGGATCCCTGAGAAGGGCTTGCCTAACAGTGAATTCCTAATCCTGGCATCCCGTGCAGTCTAGAGAGGCTGAGAACTTCCCAAACCATCTCTTCACAAGTTCTTCTCTCAGTTTATTTTTTCTCCTTCGCTGTGCTGCCCACGGCTGGCCCTACTCTGCCCACTGACCACACATCTCTGCAGGTGACAAGGCACCAAACGCCAGTCTGGCCGCAGACCACAGGCTTCACCGTGACCCTCTCTCTTCTCTCCTCCTTACCCGCACATCCACACACTCCTTCAGGCTGACCCAGAAACGCGCCCTGTATCCATCCACGTCTCCCACCCGCACTGCTGCCTCATCTGGGTCACCTGCCGTCAGGCGTGGGCGCCCGGGAGCCACGGGGGCCTCTGGAAAAACTGCCCCAGGTCCCATCACTTACGGGTAAAAGCTCCAATCACATCCTACTTCCCTGGTCATTCATTCACCTCGCGTAGCTTAGAGGCGCCTTCCCCAACCATCCAATCGAGGTGTGCTCCAGTCATTGTTTATTAGATCACCCTAAAATATGGTCTTCAGAGCGTTTATTACTAGCTGAAATTACCTTCTTTATTGACTATGTGCTTTTTGTTGCTAGATATCCTTCCACTAGAATGTAAGCCGCTTGAGTGTAGGGATCATGTTCCTCTATATTCTTCTTGTTCTCGGCTCCAACCCCAGAACTTACACAGAGCCTAACTCAGCATTGAAAGAGACATGTGGACTGAATGAATGACTCAGATACATCCATTAAATTCCAGGTTAATGCAGAGTTAGCCTAAAACGTTAGCATTTCATATGATTAACCTGTTAAGTGACACTTTTCCTGTGAAATCTAAAAACTGTTATCAGTGAAAGTGAGTTCAGGATAACAAAGCTGATTAATTGTGGTGTAGTGGGGGTGATCAAATTATGGACTAATTTGAAAGAAAAATGTCTTATTTCCTTTTTTTTAAGGAAAATGAGTTTTTACGTTATATAAAACACAATTCTCCCAGTCTCTGTTAGGCCTCTTTGACAACCACAAATACTGTTTGTGTAGAAAGAACCGGACAGGTTTCCTACGGCAACTCTATAAAACCTCAAATTGTGCTCTCCATAGTGGATGTTCATAAATGTAGCAGCTGATTTTTGAATAATAAATAATTGTAAGCAATTATAGCTCTGACATTTACATAGAAATACATGTGGGTGGGCTTTTTCGCATACTAAATGCATTTGACCTTCATGTAAGTAAATACTGGGTTTTAAAATTTGTATTTTTTTAATTATCTCCCAGAAGTACCCTTGACGTTGAACAAAAATATCCCAGACTGCTAGAAAGATGGCACAGCTTACCCGATGTTAGTACGAGGTTTAGAAAAACAGCGCACATGAGGGGCACGGAGTCATCTGCTGGTTTTCATTTCTTCCCATCCTTTCTGTGCTGATTTTTTTATCTGGAGAGACTTCGTTTTTAAGCAATCATTTGATTTTCACTTTTTTTTAATTAATTAATTATTTGAGAGAGAGAGAGGATTTTCACTTTTACTTACAAGTGTACCAACTATGGTAAAGTTTCATGACAATTCTAGAAATGAAGTGTTTCGATGTGCCAGCAGGAGGGCCGGGCCCTCAGTTCCCCAAGCACAGAGGTGAGGCCTTAGAAAAAGCCATAAATGGAGGGACATGGGAGTTTCCCACACTCAGGGTCCCATGTGTGTCTACATGTGTGTGTGTGTTTCTGGGTATGTCTGTGTGTGCGTCTACATTTGTACGTCTGGTCTGTGTATATGTCTTGTAGGCTGCGTCAGGCTGGGTTACTGTAAATAAAATGCTCAATTTGCAATAATCATATCTACTTTTAGTGACCAGGAAACAGTATCTTAAGTAGTTTATATAAACATGATGGTTTGTTACTTATATGAGGGTCTTTAGTGTGATTTTGACACACTTCAGGAAATTACTGGGGTTTTAGGTGGGTGTGTAAATCATTATAGAATTCCCACTTTAAGTAATGCAAAACAGGATCCCAGCTAGTTTTTTCATGTAGGAAGTCTGATTTTCAAGAATGGATCACTAATGTTAGGTGTGGTATTTGTATGTATTTCATAAAAGCTGGGACTTACAGAAAATCTTCTTATTTGTGTTTAATTATCTTGTTAATAAAGTTGTCTGGTTTTTATTTCTAATGCCTTTTCAAGCTACACCAAATCATACCTCACATGTGTGCCAATGATAAGGACTTCACGGTTCTTCGATCTCCAACCACAGCTCGAGTTTCCTGGACCAACACTGAATGGATGAAATCCCCTGTTCTGTGGGGTCTGGGTGTATTTTAAAGGAGGTCAGTTTACTTCACCGGTAGATTGTCTTTTCTCGGCACTAATTGTTAACCTCACAAAAGTGCCTCCAAATTGTCTTGTTCATCTTGTTTGTTTGTGACGCCCTAAGATGTTAGAGTGAGGAGCACGGTCATCAGTTTCTCGGGCAGCACCGGAGCAGTTAACATGCAAATGGACTTTCGCCTGTCATTCAGTTTGAAGTAGGTCAAAACTTTTAAGTACATACTTTCCACTTCAAAAACACTAAAAATGTTTTATGTGTAGGACTTTACTACTCTCTTTTCCACTTGCATGTACTGATCTTCTAGCTCCAAATAATATGAGATGCTTTTGGTTGTCACCCAATTTGCTAAAGGGAAAAAAACCCGAACTAGGAACAAAATCTTTACAGAGAGCACACAGTGAACCTGGTTCTCATTCCTTTCTCAGTAACGGTAACCGTACGTAACAACAGTTTGCTCTCCACATACACCCTTCAAAGCCACCTGACACGATGCTCCTGGGCACAAGCTCGTGTGAACTCACCGGAGCCCCGGACACACGGCTGGCCTCCTGCTCTCAGAGCGTCAACAAAGGGCGGCTTCAGTTCTCAGGGACCCCTCCCGCTTCCCCTCTGCTCCTCATGCTGAGGATCTGCAGCTCTGCTGCGCCCACGTTCTGGCTTTCACACGCAGTGCTTACTCTGGTCAGGACAAGAGCAGGGCTGGGCATCCTGAAGACGATTCTAACCTCATCTGGGTAAGTTAATCTCTCTAAAGGTCAGCTGTCTTGTATGAAGCGTGCCAAGTGTAACTCTGGCCAATTGTGGATACTTACGAATCTGTCAAGTACAGAACGCTCAATAGAGCATATGTAGACTGCATCTGCCCTGTGGAGTGAAGAAGGCGAGGAAGGATTCTCGGTTGGTGTAGCTGCCCATAAAACAATTCAAAAGCATCCTTCACTGATTCAACAAATATTGACCAAATGTCAACCTCCTGAAAGGCCCATGCCAGGTGCCGGCAGTCTCCGGGCCAGAAGCTGCACCTGGAGAGGCGCCGTGGGAAAGAAGGCAGAAGGGTAATAATGTCCTTATCTCAAACGGGGCGATCGGAGGACACCGACTTCTTCACAATGACATAAACCTGCACTCTAAGAATATCTGCACACCCAAAAGGTGATGGTCACAAAGTGAATGTAAAATCAGAGTTACAAACACTAAAGACAACAAAAGCAAACCAGTCACACTCCACAGAGGAAAAGGAAGTGGGCAGAGACACCAGGGCCTCACTGAGCTGTCCGGCCGTAAAAAGTGCCACCTAACGTTGCTCAGGAAAGCTGCATGTGAAATAGAGACAGTCCAAGGGGTGAAATTTCGAAGGACGGCCAGATTCATTAGGCAGCAAATAAAAAGAGAGAACACAGGAATGGCAGTACTAATTTTAGAAAAATGGAATCCAAGACAAAAGCATTAAAGGCAACCAAGGCACCCTTTGGAAGTGACCGTGGGTACAGCGATCACCAAGAAAGATGTGACCCAGCAACTCTTATGTGCCCAATGTCACAGCCTCAAAATGTTTAAGGCAAAATATAGCAACGACAAAAGGAAAATTTACAGAAACAGTTTCTAAGAAATTTCAATAAGTCAAAATGTAATTAAGGACATATTACAAACCATATAAAATTATAAACTATGTATAAAAATCTGTACCCTGCAAATAGTGGATACAATATCTTTTTAAAGTATCCATTGAAAATCAGTAACGAGATCATACAAAAGAGGCCACAGAGAAAAACCTCAAAATTTCCAGAAGGTAAAAACTGAACAGGTCACGTCTGACTAAAATGAAATAAAACTAGGCAGCAATTTAAAGTTTAAAAACAACACATATATGAAAAACTGGACACTTACTATTTCCAAAGGGTATAAAATTACAATTACAGAAAATGTAGAACGTTTCTGACTGATATCAGCCAGTCAATCCCAGGATGGTGCCAAATCTATGCTCAAAAGCTAATGCACACACTTGTGTAACTTCATTACTTTTAAAAAATGAATGAATAAAAACATGAACAAAACATTCCATTCAAGAAGTTTTTTTAAAAAAATAGGTCTAGGGCGCCTGGGTGGCTCAGTGGGTTAAGCATCTGACTTCGGCTCAGGTCATGATCTCAGGGTCTGGAGATCGAGTTCCGCATCGGGCTCCCTGCTCACCAGGGAGTCTGCTTCTCCCTCGGCCTCTGCCCCTCCCCCTGCTCATGCTCTCTCTCTCATACTCTCTCTCAATATAACAAATAAAATATTTTAAAAATAGGTCTAAAAAAAGAAGAAAAAACAATAGGTCTAAGGATAGTAGAAATAAGAACATCCAAAGATAATTAATTTTAAAAATCATGTTAAAAATAGGGCACAAACTGAGGGTTGCTGGAGGGGAGCTGGGTGGGAGATGGGGTAACTGGGTGATGGACATTAAGGAGGGCACTTGATGTAATGAACACTGGGTGTTTTATGCAACTGATGAATCACTGAATTCTACCTCTGAAACTTAAAAAAAGTGAACAGTGCCTCATTTAAAAATAAATAAATATATTAAAAATGACAAGAGTAACAAGTATATGTACATTGAATGTTTTTTTTAAATTATAATACAATTCTAAATATCACACCACGTTAACAAACTTGGAAATCCTTATGAAAAGGATGACCGTTCTCTGTAAAAATACAAATGCCTCAATTTCACACAATAAAAACTGTGAGCACATTTGACCAATAGTCTTGGAAGACAATGGAAGTGCTAGGAGATATACCTCAAAGGAAGATTATAAAAAATATGTACACCAGGAAATAGATAATTTCAGTGCTAAAGAAAGTTTTGCAGAAATTTTGTGAAAAGAGGGAAAACCACTGTCCGTATACCCTGATGACAGTCTAACCGTGACCCCAGCCTCAGGGAGGGACAAAGCCAGGACAACACCAAGGCCATGTATCCCTGTCCTGGCTGCTGAGATGGTCCACCAGGCAGAGTGCCAACAGGAAACATGCGGAAGTAGGAGGTCTGAGTACTTGAACAGGACGCTATTTACAGAGGCACACAGGACTGAGAAGAGCGACAGGGATAACCGTGGAGAACCACCAGATCAATAGGAGGGAGCAGGGAGGGGGTCATGGGATCAGACACTCTGCCCAGGTCCCACTGCCATCCTGATTCGCTCTGCCCTCTAAGCTGGGGTGAATCCCACTGGAGAACCCCAGCCTCAGCCTGAGGACACAGGGACCTACTTGTGCAGACCAGGAACTCCCATCCCTCAGAGGCCAGAGCCAGGAGTAGGAGGCACAGGAATCTGGGAATATCCCATCAAGGCTTTCCAAAATGGGGCTCTGCTTTTAGAGCTGGGATGAGTGGTTTACTTAGGTTCAACCCTGTCAAAGACAGAAATTAAAAATCCAGCCTAGAGACGGCTAAGAGAACTCTGTTTTCATTAGCAACTGTACCGAGTGTCATCCATGGTACAGATCGAAAAAATATTTCTACAAAATAGGATAAATGAAAAGTTACTAGCCTTAAATATAAAGGTTCTATACTGAAACAAAACAGAAAAATACAAAAAATACTTTTCATACGGACAAAGATCATGCATAGGAAATTCATATGGAAAATTCCAATCTCAAATATGAATATTTTTAAACTTTTAATCTCACTTATTAAAAAAAACAAAGATAAGGTATCATTTTTCATAATAGAACTGGCAATCTTAAAAAATGACAATATTGATGCTGGGAAGAAGGTAGTCATCCAGGGGTCTGTTCAGCAGCCTCACCTTGTGTGCACATGCTGGTCTTTGGGTGATACCATGCTCTGGTCTCTCTCACCCCGGCCGTACAAGGAGTTAGTCTGTGCTCATGGTGGAGTTCAAGGTTATCTGGGATAGTGCGCTTCATGGTTCGTCAAGTTAAATCTTCACTCGGAAGGAAGAAGCACTGGACAGCACTGAAATGCCCAGATGTAAAGACCAGTGCAGAGTAGGCAATCATCCAAAACAAAAACGGGAATTCGAGATAGCCTGGCTTTGGTTTTTGGTTGTTTTATCTTGCAGAGAAGTCTTACACACTCACAGACTATAATGGCATATTTTCTGACAAAGGAGGTGTTCAAGGTAGAAAAGCTAGGCACAAGAAGTAGAAGGACATGTTTCCTACCCTCAAGAAACTCATAGTCCAGCCGGTGAGAGAGCTAACATGGTGAATTGTGTTTTCAGTGTGTCCAAGTCCCTTAGGTGTGTTCACTCACTCACTCTCACTGGATTTGGAAATGAAATTCTTGGTGGCTTAGCCACTTCACTTATTAGAGGAACACCAGCTTAAGGCAGATACCTATGTTTTTGTGTCACTGAGATTTTTCTATCTAAAGTTTCAGAATAGTCTCTCTCTTAGGGGGAAAAAAATGGGCCTTCCAAACTTCCCTAAGCCTCTGGGGAAGGCCCTTTTCACATTCTATAAACTTGAAGAATCTGGCACCATGGCTGAAGAATGAGACAAACCCAAGTGGCTCCCTGTGGTCTGTCTTTGGACTGAGTTCCAACTTCCCCGCGTCTCAGTTCCCTTCCCTCCAAGAACAGGACAGGCTTTAGGAACCCCTCAGTGCGTGTAGTGAGGATGAAATGAGATGTCGCTGCTCAGTAGAGGTTGCTATGTTCTGGCAACAGGAAAACTTTCACGACTGAATTCTGCTTTTTGTACTAAAGTGAACATAAATTCTTACTGGGAAATGAGAAATCTTGACTTTTCTGCTTTCAGCCAAGGTTCTGAAGATGCAGGGCTTTCCAAAGGTCTTGGGAAAGGGAGGGGAAGGGCCACTGGGATGTCTGTCGTGAGGACGGCACCTGGCTCGAGGGTCACGCCAACGCGTCTTGCACCCCCGGGCTAGGACACGGTAGAGAAGGACTTGCCCACCCTCCGGACCCTCTACGCCACAAACACAATACGTTCAAACAAGAACAAGGCGGATGGATGCCAGCTGTGACCAGAGAGCAGTCTGCTTACCTGGCTGTGTCAGAAGCTTCCAGATGCTGCGGGTAGGTGTGGGGAAGGGTTGAGAGTTCCTGGGCCATCACGTGCTGGGTGTAGTCGTCCTGCCACGTGAAGCCTGGGGAAAGTTGAAAAGTGCATTATCAACCCAGAAGTTGAGCCAAAGGTCTTGTTTCAGTCTCAGGATAAACTGCTGCCATTTCAAAGTATGCCCTCAAAGCCATCAACAACCCATGGCTCCCTCTCACTGTGGTTTATACTGCCGTGGCTGGATGCAATGAGCTGTCGCCAGGTGCACATTTCACTTGGAAGAGGGATCTGTCCCCGTCAAAGACTCAGACTTTCTCACGGAAAGGTTCTGGTCACAGCAAAGACTTTCTTGACCCAGATGTGTGCACATTTACCCACCACTTGGCCGCTAGCCTGCCTGCTCACCACCACATCTCGGGCAATTCGTTCTGACTCCATCCTGCCGAAGAGCCATGCAGTGGTAATGAAATAAGGGTATTGTTACTGTGAAGGCAATTATCACGGGGCTTAATGTGCTGTATCTGGGAGCCAATTACATTATATTTATACTCAAATGTTATGACAAAGAGCTTTATAACAAGAGCGAAGTAGTTATGAAGGCAAAATCCATGTGATTATGCATTAATTACATGCACTGCAGATCACATGATAATTATGCTCAGAATTACCAAATAACTCCCAAGAATAATTATTATGCAATTTGTACATTTTAGATCTTATGGTAACACTTTAGCACTTAGAACTACCCCATGCAATTATCCATAATTATCTAATCACTAAATATCATGTAATTACAGAGATATATTTTTATGCCCTGTTCAAAAACACATTACCAAAATCTTCAAATCAGGACGGCTCTGTGCCTGTTTATGTGTGTGTGTGAGTGTGGTACAGGGAGGTCCAGAACTTGCTGAGAACCACATGTTCTGGGGAATAAAAAGAAGGGCTCAGCAGATATAAGCTGCCTTCATGAACACACTTGAATTCTTTTTTCAAATGCAAATCTAACATTTTTTTTTTACACTTACAAATGGCAAGATTCAAACAGTTGGAACATTTCTAAATCTCAAAAGTCTCTAAGGCATTACCCAAAAGAGAAGCTGATGGGGAAATTCACCAAACAGGCTGGCCTCCTATGGCAACTTGTTCTAAGCTGCTCTGCATGAATATAGCATTTAGAGAATGGGTCACTGCGGGGAGACCCACCCCACAGTCACCGTTACCCTTACTTTAGGATTAAATGTACTTAGTAATAAGCAAGAATCTTCCATTTGCCAAAAGCAACTAAAAAACCACCCATATGAAGTGTATGCTTATGCGGCTGTTAACCATTGGTTCATTCCCAGGAGTATTCTCAATTGAAAGCACAGTTGCGATATTAGCATAATCCTAGCACTGTGGATTTAGAGAATAAGCATAGTTTAAACATGCCATTCCCAAAAGGGTGGTCTTAATATCTACCAGGAAACAAAAAAATCAAGAGCATAAAAGGAAGTGCCTATAAAAAACTTTCATCTGTAAAATTTAAAATAACAAAGCATCAATAATATTTTTTTATCTGAAGAGCAGAAGAGTCTGAGCTATGTCGATTCTGGGGTCTGTGAGGAGGACTCAGTCACAACAGCTGGCCAGCTGATAGAAGTGTTATATACAGGCAATCTGAGGGGGATGCTGAACCCCTAGACTGGCTTCTAAGCTTTCCTGGGAGCAGGCAGAACCGGGCACTTGGATAGAAAAACCAAAGCAGTGCATACACTGGGGCTTAGACGTCCTCTCTGAACGTCTCTCCAAGGCATACTGGAGGAGCAAAAACCCCGGGAAGAGAGGACCTGCTTCCAGGAAGACGGAGAAGATGCACTTTCCCCTGCCCTGCCCTCCAGGCACAACTAAAACCCTGGAGGCTCTGAAGGGAGGGCAGGAGACAGGCGCTGTGCTGCCAGCGAATCCGAGGAACCACACGTGCGGGGTGCCCTGGGCTGTCCTCTGGCCTGTGCACCTCACACTGGAGCTGAGGCAGCAACCTGGGAGCACCACGTGCAGGAGAAGCCCTGACTGAGGTCGCCTCTCCCCAGCCGGAGGGCCAGGAAGGGATTGACTTAGCGCATTTTAGACAATAACAGCTCTCCTCCCATCAAACACCACCAAAAAAACCATAGCCCACCCATACCCATGCTAACAAAGGCCAAGGGGGACCCTGGGCGTCCTCGCTTGTGAAGCTGGAATGAGGCCCCTGACCTTCCCGGACCTTGCAAGGGTCAGGGGAGCAGTCAGGGAGGGAGTGGGTGGGATGCCCACCCCCATGTCAGACCCCCATAGAGACCACATGGGGAGTTCAGACTCCCACCAGCCACCCTGCCCAGCATGTGGACAAGATCCCTTCCCTCCGATGTCAGCAGAAATCTGGGGGGGACCTGGATTTCCATCCCCATGTTAGTAACAGAGACCCCCACACACACCTTGGCAGAGCAGTGTCAGAAAAAGCTGTAAAACACAAGGCTTAAATGAGGTCCAGATGCTCGTAATGGAATACTAAAACGTTCAGGCTTCAACAGAAAATCAGCTGTCATACCGAAACCGGGAAGATCTCAATCCGTAGCCACTAACACCGAGGCTGGAAGATTTAGCATCACCTGCCAAAGACTGCACAGCGGGCTTACTGAAGCTGCCTCGGTGCACAATTATGAACACACTTGAAAGAAATGAAAAACCAGAAGGCTTAGCAAAGAAACAGAAAGTCTCAGCAAACAAACAAATACAAAAAGAACCAAATGGAAATATTATAACTGAAAAATACAATAACCAAAATAAGCAGCTCAAGCAGATGCACTAAATAGAAGGATGAGGGGCAGAGGGAAAAACCCGTAAACTAGGAGAACAGAAATCACCCAATTCCAACAGCAGAGAGAAAACAGTCTGAAAAAAAATATGGGCAGAGCCTCAGGGAGTGTGGGACTGTAACAAAAGATCTAACATTCATATCATCAGAGTCCCAGAAGGGGAGACAAGGAAGGCAGGGCTGAAAGGGCATTCAGAAACATGATGGCTGAAAACTCAACTTTGGCGAGAGATAGAAACCTAAAGATTCACAGAGCTGAGGAAACAGGGTAAACCCAGTCTCCTCTAAGACACACAGGCAAACTTCTGAAAACTAAATGCAAAGAAAAAATCTTGACAGCAGCTAGAGAAAAATGACACCTTACCTACGAGGGAAACACAATCCAAAAGACAAAGGATTTCCGATCAGAAACCACAGAGGCCACAAGGAAATCACACAACTTTCTTCAAGTGCTGGAAGAAAGGAACCATCAGCCCCAAATCCTGAAAATCTACTAATCCAGATACCCATCAAAAATATCCTTCGGGGGGGCACCTGGGTGGCTGGGTCAGTGAAGCGTCTGCCTTCGGCTCAGGTCATGATCCCAGGGTCCTGGGATCGAGTCTCGCGTTGGGCTCCCTGCTCAGCAGGGAGTCTGCTTCTCCCTCACCCTCTGCCCCTCCCCACTCATGCTCTCACAAATACATAAATAAAATCTTTTTAAAAATTAATTGATTAAATGTCCAATGTGCACACTCTGCTATAATATGCACTTTGCAAGAAGCAAGATCACAACAGATATGGTCACACACCCAGAAAACCACCAACTCAGCACCAGACAGGAGGACGTCACCGACCTTTCTGATGTAAAACTTACCATTCACGGATATTTTATTTTATGCGATCTACAAATTTGACTATTAATGAAATACAATGTGAATCTATTTATCACTCTAGAAGGGGTGTCACTGGAACATTTCCACCTGCCACTATTTAGTTTTAAGATGGTAGAGAGAACACAAACAGAATGTAAAATTCACGTTGATCCCTTTTAGCAAATTCCATCAACGTTATCAGTCAATGCTAGACTATAAGCTTTATTAACAAAGAAAACTGAACCAGAGTGTAGGCTACGTAAACTTGATCTCCATCTTGTGTGCGTGTGTGCGTGCACGCGCACGAGCCGGCGTGACTCACTTCCTACGCGCAACGGTCTCCTGCCAGAGACACTGCCGCTTACTTGCGCCCGTGAGTCCCGGGGCTGAGGATGCAGCTTGTGGCCGCTTAGCTCGCTTTACCTCCACAGTCTGGCTGCTTTGCTTCCTGGGCGCACAGACACAGAACTTCATACATGATTGGAATTCGCTAAATATTGGGAAATAAGTTGGTAAAGTAGAGGGAGTCAGGAACATGTTAGGCATTTAGTTTTCTAATCTGTGAAGATCTGAGTGTGAAAAAAGACACAGTTCCTGCTCCCATTAAGGGACATACATTCCCACAGAGGGAGACCCAATAAACACAAACACACAATTAAATAAGATGTTGGTCTGTGGTAAGTGCTGTGAGGAAAGCAAACTGGTGATGGGTGAAGAAAGATGGGCAGCCATAGACAGGTGAGGGTGGTGGACAGGTGAGCACAGTGGGCAGGGAGCATGGTGGACAGGGGAGCGTGGTGGACAGGGAGCATGGTGGACAGGGAGCATGGTGGACAGGGGAGCGTGGTGGACAGGGAGCGTGGTGGACAGGGGA
>NW_022589783.1:767045-866633 GCF_004348235.1 Phoca vitulina | reverse complement strand
CGTGGTGGACAGGGGAGCGTGGTGGACAGGGGAGCGTGGTGGACAGGTAAAATGTGGTGGACAAGGGGGCGTGGTGGACAGGGGAGCGTGGTGGACAGGTGAACGTGGTGGACAGGTGAGCGTGGTGGACAGGGAGCGTGGTGGACAGGTGAGGGTGGTGGACAGGTAAAATGTGGTGGACAAGGGAGCGTGGTGGACAGGGGAGCATGGTGGACAGGGAGCGCGGTGGACAGGTAAAATGTGGTGGACAGGAGAGCGTGGTGAACAGATGAGCATGGCACACAGGTGAGCACAGTGGGCAGGGAGCGTGGTGGACAGGTAAAATGTGGTGAACAGGGGAGCGTGGTGGACAGGGGAGGGTGGTGGACAGGTAAAATGTGGTGAACGGGGGAGCATGGTGGACAGGGAGCATGGTGGAGAGGTGAGCGTGGTGGACAGGTGAGTGTGGTGGACAGGGGAGCGTGGTGGACAGGTGAGCGTGGTGGACAGGTAAAGTGTGGTGAACAGGGGAGCATGGTAGACAGGGAGCATGGTGGACAGGTGAGCGTGGTGGACAGGTGAGCGTGGTGGACAGGTGAGCACAGTGGGCAGGGAGCGTGGTGGACAGGTGAGCACAGTGGGCAGGGAGCGTGGTGGAGAGGTGAGCGTGGTGAAGAGGTGAGCATGGCACACAGGTGAGCACAGTGGGCAGGGAGCGTGGTGGACAGGTGAGCATGGAGCACAGGTGAGCACAGTGGACAGGGAGCATGGTGGACAGGTAAAATGTGGTGAACAGGGGAGCGTGGTGGACAGGTGAGCGTGGTGGACAGGGGAGCATGGTGGACAGGTAAAGTGTGGTGGACAGGTAAAGTGTGGTGAACAGGGGAGCATGGTAGACAGGGAGCATGGTGGACAGGTGAGCGTGGTGGACAGGGGAGCGTGGTGGACAGGGGAGCATGGTGGACAGGTAAAATGTGGTGAACAGGGGAGCGTGGTGGACAGGGAGCATGGTGGACAGGTGAGCGTGGTGGACAGGTGAGCGTGGTGGACAGGGGAGCGTGGTGGACAGGTGAGCATGGTGGACAGGTGAGCATGGCGCACAGGTGAGCACAGTGGGCAGGGAGCGTGGTGGACAGGTGAGCATGGTGAAGAGGTGAGCGTGGCGCACAGGTGAGCACAGTGGGCAGGACTCACTAAGAAGAGCAGGAAAGGCTGCAAGTGTGTAGGGGGAGGGAGCAGCCAGGTCAGGGGCTTCAAGGTGAAAGCAAGCCGGGCCAAGCACTCCAGAACCAGAAGGGGGCCGGGGCAGGCCTAGTGCATGGGAAGGGGTTGACATTTCAGTCTGGAAATGTGGGGCCCATGGTAACACCCTGCGACCCAGTGGAGGGAGGTCATCGGGGTGGCCAGAGGGGACGTGTCCTATTGAGCGACACCAGCTGCCACCAAGGGTGGGTGGTGAGAAGCCGGACCCCACAGTCAGGGGTGAGTGCGAGGAGGGAGACACGGGTGTGGCCAACAGACTGGACAACATCCAGGTTTGGGTCTGGTGGTTCCATGGGCCAGGAGCGGAGAGCTGGGAGAGGCGCCTCAAGCATCTTCTACGCACGGCAGCAGGTGGGCACAGCAAGAAGGCTGCAGCCCCTAGAGCCCACACGCCTCGACTACGCACTTGACACGCATTCTGTCTGCCCCTAGTTCTGTCCCCCTTGATCTGACCACACTCAGCTTCTGTGCCACCCAGGAAGGCCTGTTGGCTGGAGCCTATTTTATTTCAGACTTCAGGTCTTCCTCATCATCACCCTGAGACTTCTTTCTTTCGTGTCCTTAAATGAGAACTTCCTCAGGATTATGCTGCTAGCTGCCAGGTGGGGGCCCGCTGGGAGCTGTCCACATGGTCCAGGGAGGCTCCTAGTGACAGGCGTGGGCTCAGCCGGCCTGGCAGGTCCAGCAAGAGGGACTCCAATGCAGGTCTTGAGTGAGGAAGGTCCTCTGAAGAGGCGACAAGATCGGGGGCCGGTGACATGGGCTGCAGGACACAGACAGGGGCCAGGTGTGACGCCAGAAGCAGCCGCTGTGGACAGGTCTCTCCTGAAGGAGAGGCGGCAGGAGGTGCACATGGGCTCAGAGACCCTGGGGGGGCTTCGAGGAGCAGGGGCAGGACGCAGGCAGGGCTGGCCCTCGAGGCCTCAGTCTGCCTGGGTGGGCTCCCCTAACTTGTCAGCGCTGACACATGCCGCAGGACTCACCACCTCCTCCAGGCTCTTTCACAAAGCAGCGGTCCTCCCGTGTTGTTTCCTAACAGCGGGGGGTGCAGAAACTTCTTGATGGTACAACGCATGGGCCAGTCCCCCTGGGCTTGCCCAATCACTGTCCAGACAAGGGTGAGCCAGTCTGCCGTCCTGGAACAACACGGGGCTCTCTGTTCTCACCAGGATTCCCGGGAGCTGGGTGATTTGGCAGCTTCTCTCTTTTTAGTGCTCGATGCTGTATTTCAGGCCAGAAGCCAGGTGCCCCTCGCAGAGCCAGGCCCCCAGCCCCTCACACCCTGTGCTGCAAATCGTTGCACCCCCCTTAGCTGTCAGAATGGGCCAGGATGATGTGTGATGGGCGTTCTTCCCCATTCTCACAGCCGCGGGCTCGAGCCTGGGACGTGACTTTCGGGGACTGCTCCAACGGCCCCCTGGACCACCTCATTCTCGTCTCACACTGCCATGTCCAGAGCTCAAGGACACATCAAATCATGTCCGCGTCCTTTCACGCGCTTCTCCTAGCGACGGCCTCCTTAGTGCCTGGGCAGTCCCGCGGACTAAGATTCGCCATGTCGAGCGGCTGCTGCATTTCCCACCTCTGGATGCGGGCACAGATAAGGTTCCAGCCGAGTCCCAGAGCAAGGAACGCGGGCCTTGGTTCTCTGTCAGCCGCTCCGTGCTGGGCCCTCACCAACCGGTCCTGGCGGGCACAGGAAGTGGTTGCTGCCAGCCCGGAGGCCGTGGTGATGGGCACTGGGGCTGCTGAGGCCGCCGTCTGGTCTGCAGTCCCCGACGCCAAGAGGAGGGCGGCGATCCCCACTTGTTCAAGGCGAGAGAGGAGACCGCCAGCTGAAAACCCAAGGCCCCCCCCAGGCGCCAGGCAGGGGCCACACGCACCTGGTGGAACCAACAGCATCCTCCTGTCTTAAGACGGCCATCTCTGTCTCTGGTAGAGGTGCAGGAGGCCGGCATAGGGCGACTGACTTTCTAGCAACAGGCCGCCGTAAAATGATGGGGAGCATAAAGAAGAGGGGGGAAAGTCATAAGCACATAAAACCAGCAAATCAGTCCTTTAAATAAGGATGAGGAGAGAGAGAAAGAAGGAAAAGGAAAGGTATTCAATGTTATTAAATAAAGACTCAAACCAGAGGCAGAGGGCCACCGTATCAGAAAGGCCGGTGTGACTGAGAGCAAACGCTTTGTCTCCTTCTGACTCCACACTTACCAGATCCTCACACTCTGTCCAATACCCATCCAGCAGGGAGGCACATTTTTCTAACAGCAAAGAAAAAAAAGCCCATTAAATAACTGACATCAAGTCCTTACTCTCCAAGTGCTCATGAACAGGAGAGCGAAGGACAGACTGAGGTCTCGAGTCCTGGCAGAGGCCTTGGTGCAGACCCCAGGAAGCACGTCAGGACACGTGACAGGGTACCGGGTACAGCCTCAGAGCAAGCGCCCCGGGCCCCCGGAGACCCCAGGGGGACCCCTGGCCTCCATGCCGAGGACCAGCAAGCACCCCGGAGCAGCCCTCAAAGCTTCCCCAACTGTGACCGCTTATAAATCCTTTCAATGCCAGGTCGATTCTACCCCCCAAGCCCCAGTTTTAGTAATATTTCCTTTCATAACAGATTTGTTGACGAACTTTACCTTTTAATTAAAATCTTTCACTTCCCCGATACAGACTTCAAAGTACAAGTCATCCCACCCACACTCAGCCATAATGATTTGCGTCCTGAAATTTTTACTCCCTCTGGCTTTGGTCTGCCTCCGTTTCTCATATCCTCCCCTAATCTTGCGACTGACTTTAAATTAACCTTCTATAGCCCATGGATGTCACCCTGATGAGGTCCTCCCCTAATGCTTACTAAGAAAATAATTGGGGACATTTTTTTTTAAGTCAAGGGAATGATACATATAGCTTCAGCGTTCCTAAAAATGCATACTGAGCTGAGAAAGGAGAGGCCTGTGGAGGTCTGGCAATGCGGAAACCTCAAATCTCCCATCCCAGTTTTGACACGAGAGGTCTCAACCCGTATCCATAGTCTCACTAAGAGGGTTGCTCTTGCTGCCAAAGCCTGTTTGCTTGTTTCTGCTGCTGTTTGTTTTCAAATTTAATTGAATCTGATTTGACCCAAATTGCATCCTAATGGCTCCTGATCAGCCTAGGGGACCCCCCAGCTTGTGGCCCCCCAGCCCGGTGAGGGGCAGGGCTGCTCAGAGAGCCTCTGTCAAGACTCCCCGCCCCCCACACACACCTCTCCCATCCTCTCTCTCCATCCAATTTCACACACGTCCTTTCCAACTCCTGTCTTGAGTTGCAGCCTCCGTCCACCAGTGCAAAGAGTCCCCAGCTCTCAGCTCAGGGTCTTTCCAGGTGGAACACAGACCCAGACATCGGTAAATGGAGATCCAGAAGATGAGAGCCTCATCTACAGATAAAGCTCAATGACCAGGAGTGAGGGAAAAATCCAGAGTTCAACTCCTTCTAGGAAACAAAACATGCTGGCCCAGGGGGCTGGTGCTGGAATGTTCTGGCTACAAAGCGTGGACTGCTCTAATCAAACCCCAGCCTCTAATTAGAACTGAGCACATCAGCAAAGTTCTAGGGTTTTAGATTAGATTCAAAGCTGCAAAGACAGTCTTCTCCTTCTCAAAATTAAAGCACAAAGAGCAAACCGTCTCACTGCTCACATCAGCCCATCTCAACTGTGCTTTCTTGCTCAATCTCTGTAAAAAGGATTCCCTTATGGGTACAACATCCTGCACAATTTGGTTTAAAGTCTCAGGCACTGTAGTGAGAGAACAAAGAATTGTGAAGTCAGTTCTCTGGCTTCATGAGAAGAAAAGCTCAACTGAGAGATAGTTTCTCATGCTTCCAGGTCATCTGTAGGCCCAGGACACCATCACAGCCATACCCTGCCATGGAGATCTTGGGGTCTCAGCTGAGGAGCCCCAAGAGGCCAATGTAGAGAGTATAAACATCCTGCAGGCCTGGTCCCTTCACACAGAGAGCAAGCTTTACTTAGTTCTGCATGCTAAGTACTTCTGAGTACTTAGTACCTCCTAAGTAGCAGTATCAGCTTAGGACCAAGTACTGCTGAGTCCTAAGCACCTCCCATGCAGCTCTCTGTACTTAGTAGTAAGCAGTACTGAGTCATAAGTACCTCCTAGGAAGGTATCTCTCCTTAGGGCTGAGTACTCATGAATACTAAGTACCTCCTAAGCTTGGTTAAATGGGATTGAACCCCATTCATCTGACCAGGAACTCAGGGCCTGTTGGGTTTTATTGATTAGACACCAGAGGCCTGTTCCTCACATTGTCAGAGAGCACATGAGTTCAAAGCGGAGAATATCTGAGTGGATCTCTTGAAATAGAACACAATCTCCTTACAAAGAACAGGCCTGACCCACCTGATCAATTAACTGGGCTCAGTGAGTTTCCTAACTGGATTGATTTGGGTGGATATGAATGGAACTCTGCATGTCCACATTCAGACGGGAAGAGCTGTTCCCCAAACCCTCAGCCGCGTGGTGGCTGCTGAGGACGGACACGACGAAACAGGTAAGAGCGGCACAGCATCGCACTCAGTCGGTCCCTGATGCTCTGTCCTTCCTGTCACCCACCGGGGGCCAGGACCGCCCTCCGCACAGCACCCACCCAGGCCCCCGCTGTCTCAGGCTGTGAAAAGGCTTCACTGGAGCACCGTTCTTCATCACGGGATTTCCAGTTACGTCGGGGCGCAGATCGGGGCACGGCTGACAGCAGTAAGATCTGCCGAGAGGCCTTCTCCCCCTGCAGCAATAAATCCCGCACGGTGTCACCCTCCAGTAATGACACAAGACTGTGTGGTATCAAAGCTCATTAAAAATGGATATTCCGGGCTAGCCTGCATTTGCAGGTTGATTGATAGATTTATTACACTTATTTAAGATACACATTTCTCTAAGCCTCTGGGTATGTGCAGCAAAACATCCACACTTTGCGTAGGTTCAAGTCAGCACTCGAGGGAGGGGGCGGGGCACTGCCGTGGAAATGCCCCTGTGAAGCTGGGCGGGGTCCCCTGGTGACCCGGACGTGCCACGGGCTATATGCTCTGACCGCAGACCCACACACCACAGGCCGGCCGGGGGGACGGGCTGGGAGGCGGGGCCTCTCAGAGGGGACGAGGTGCAGCCCCTCGTCGTGGCAGAGCTGCCCTTACAAGAAGAGCCCCTGCTCCCCCACGAGCACACGGCAGGACGGTGGCCGCAGACGGGAAGGGGGCCCTCTCCAGACACCAAGGCTGCAGGATCCTTACCTGCGTGCACAGCCTCCCCCTGTGAGAAGCAGATCGGTGGTATTCTGTCACAGCCCCCGTGAGGACTGACACAGAGGGCTTAAAGGTTTGGAGCCGAGGTGCCGCCTAAATTACCACGCGGTGTGACCTTGGGCAAGTCCTTTAACCTTCAGGATGTGAGTCTCCACCTGTAAATGTGGAAGACAGCTAAGATTGCTTCCAACTCTGACCTATGTGTCCTCCGAAAGAAAATGAGATCTCCTTCGGGAGGGGATGCACCGGGACCCACCGGCAGGGGTAGCCGGATTTCAGAAGCTGAATTTGAAAGTGTGAGCGCTTCCCAGTTCACCTTGGGTCATCCTGTTCACCAGACTTTTCAAAGCAGGACAACCCACATTCTAAAGCATTTGCTTTTTTCCTGACTTTTTTTTTCTAAAGATTTTATTTATTTATTTGACAAAGATACAGCAAGAGAGGGAACACAAGCAGGGAGAGTGGGAGAGGGAGAAGCAGGCTTCCCGCAGAGCAGGGAACCTGATGTGGGGCTCGATCCCAGGACCCTGGGATCATGACCTGAGCCGAAGGCAGACGCTTAACGACTGAGCCACCCAGGTGCCCCTTCCTTTGACCTTTTTAAAGGACTTACACAGAAAGTGGCAACCAAAATTATATGGTTTTATTAGTAATTCGGCCCCAGAGAGCTAAGAGGCAAGACAACCAGGTGTGCTGGTGGGTCATAATAAAATGACAGAGAATCACAGATCTAACACTGCTGTTCCCAAAAGCATTCAGGGACAGTGGGGAACATTTTCAAGAAGGAAGTGGGGGGACTGAGCATCAGGGCCATGCCTGAGCCAGGAAACACCTGTGACATGGATTAAGGAGTGGTCAGGGCCACCGTTCCTGGTGTGGGATGATAGTGAGGACGAGGGCGTCAACCTCAGGGCTAACCACGGCAGCGCACCACACAGCATTCCTGCCTCACTCTGCATGCAGCTCCTGCCAGCACGTGACCGATGGAGGGAAACACTCTCAGTGAAATGCTGGAAGAGGTAGACAGAATCTGAGGCAAATGCTAGACTTTGGGCCGAGATGGGAAAGCAGCTCAAGGTGCATCAGTCTGGAGGGAGGTACCCCACGCACGGCAGGGTCTTCCTTCTGGGGAAGGCTACACGGCAGGAGGAGAAAGTAGAGAAGGGTGTTCTTGACCACTGGAAGCCTCGCTAGGAAAATGCAAAGGAAGCCCAAAGGAGACAGGCAGAAGAACTGGCCCATAGCTCAGGACACACGCATTCCATGTGCACACTATCCCAAGGCACCAACATCTCACACTTGTCTGAGCTGCCCACCCTCACCAGGCATCACTCTCAGTACTTCATGGGGGTGAACACAGGCTGTCCAGATGGAAAACTGAGGCACACACCCCGTGAGCAACTTGCTCAAAGGCACACAGCTAGGAAGAGCAGAAACAGCAGAACTAGGATGTGGCCCAAGGGGTAGGCTCTGATGTTTACGTTCTTAACTACACATTGTGCAAGATGCCCAACCCAGAGAGGAAGGTAGGGGAAAAGGGAGAAAATAGTTCTATCACCACAATTACTATTATTAGGGAAATAATGAAATTTTACTTAATCAAATGACAACACATTATTTCAAAGGGTAAAGAATTAGGGATCCCATTGCAGGGGGGAGAAAAGGGACAATGCCTTAACATGCTTTTAAGATAAAATCCTGAACCAAGAGCTCAACTCAAATGCCTGCAGAGACCAACAGGTACAGGGGAAGTGTGGGGCAGGACACGCACTTCTTCCCAGACAGAAGCACTTGGTTTGCATGTTAAAACTGGGCTCGACTACACGTCTTCCAACATCTGCACCCCACCTTCTGTGCTCTTGGCACTTGAGCCCTTCTTGCTAAAAACAAAAGTTGAAGATATGGTTCACTTTCCTAGCTCTCCTTTAAGAAAGGAGCAGAGCCACCAGCTCCCTGACAGCTGGAAACTGATGTGCACGTGGCTCAGAGACAGAAGTCACCAAGCAGTGGTGAGGACTGGGCCAAATGAGGGATACCACCTTCTTGTGGAGGAGCACAGGCTCAGGAAGCCAGGTTTCCCACTTTCTCCAGAGAACCCAGAAACTGATTTCTACTTGAATGTTGATTTTAAAATGTTTGCAATGAATTCAAAAACTTTAAAGCACTACGTAAGATCAAATAAACAAAATAAGACAAAAACACATGCACACACACACATGCACATGCATGCACACACATGTGCACGTGTACCCACACGTAGGCTTGCACACATATGTGCACACCATCACCTGTGATTTGGGTTGGCTTGAAAGCCTTCAGTTTGTGAATTCTACACAACTGAAAATGTGAAGAGGGTTTTCTCTGGTCAGTTGGGCTGTGGTTTAGGACCAGAACAACCACTCCTCAGGGCTGGAAGGGCCACAGCACAGCCAGTCACATGCTCTCTGTGACGTCCTTACCAAGTAGTGGGTCAGTGGCTAATCAACATGCATTCATTAGCAGTCACTCGTTACTGAGTTGTAAGCAATTTTACTCTAATTTGACGAGACACGCCAAGACCCCCCACCCAGTGTGTGTGTTTGTTTAGTACCCATGCATATATATGCGCACATACACATTTCCTAAACTTATGGCTGGGGTGTGTAGTGAATATTATTTATAAAATTAAAAAAATAATTTCTATGACTGACAATAAATGAATCGTTACATGAATTATCATATGCCAACTCAAAATGTCTCGCAGTCTTTAAAATATTCATGAAAACACTATAATAACAAAGAAAATGCTCACACTGTCCAGGTGACTTAAACAGAGCCCACAGCAGGCCGTGTGGCGGCCCCCCTCTGCATTGAGGCACAGACAGGGCAAGGCACCAGGAGTCTTCACCTCTGGCAGAAGGGAATGTGCACAGTCTCTAATTTCCATTTCTCTGTATTTTCTAATGAACATTTATTATTTTTCTTTATTCTCATAAGTTGAAGGCATAATGCATGTGTACTGAACAAAATTAAAATAAACCGAAACAATGCAGAAGTTCTGTAGAGCAGAAAAAGGGGACCAGCCTCCCCACTCCCCCTCAATGTGCTCTTAGCCTAGAGTCAATGTTCTGCTTTTTTGTGCACAAACACACAGCACACACACAGCTCACACATGCATGCATAGCACACACACATAGCATACACATGCACACAAAATATACATGCATAACTCACATACATATGAATAGCACACACAACACACATGCATAGCACACAGAGTACAAATATACATGCATAGCACGCACAATACACATGCATAGCAATGCACATAGCACACACATGCACATGCAACACACATGCATAGTACACAGCTCAGAGCACACATACACACTCATGGCATGCACATGCACGTACACAACACACATGCATAGCACATGCATAGCACACACACAGCACACAGAGAGCACATACACACGCATAGTGATGCACACAATACACATGCATAGCGCACACACAGCACACACGTGCATAGCACACACACATAGCATACACACGCACACACAGCACACATACGCATGCATGGCATGCACATGCACATACACAACACAAATGCATAGCACACACAGAGCACATACACATGCATAGCAGCACACACAATACACACACATTGCACATACACAGCACACACGTGTACAGCACACATAGCATACACACGCACGCACAATATACATGCATAGCACACATACATATGAATGAGACACACAACACACATGCATGGCACAGAGTACACATATACATGCATAGCACACATGGACATGTGTGCACATGCAACACACATGCATAGCACACAGCTCACACGGAGCACACATACACATGCATGGCATGCACACACACATACACAACACACATGCATAGCACATGCATAGCACACACACATGCATAGTAATGCACACATACAATACGTGCATAGCACACACACATAATACACATGCATAGCATATGCACACAGCACACATACTCATGCATGGCACACACATGCACATACACAACACACATGCATAGCAGCAAACACAATACACATGCATCGCACATACACAGCACACACATGTAGAGCACACACATAGCATACACACGCGCACGCAATACACATGCATAGCACACACAGCACATACACATGCATAGTAATGCACACATACAATACACATGCCTAGCACACACATAGCATACACACACATAATACACATGCGTAGCACATGCACACACAGCACACATACTGATGCATGGCACGCACATGCACATACACATGCATAGCAGCACACACAATACACATGCATCGCACATACACAGCACACACATGCAGAGCACACACATAGCATACACACACACAATACACATGCATAGCACATGCACACACAGCACACATATGCATGGCATGCACATGCAGTACACAACACGCATGCATAGCACACACACAGAGCACATACACATGCATAGAATGCATACACAATACACATGCATCGCACATGCACAGCACACACGTGCATAGTACACACGTGCATAGCACACACATAGCATACACACACAACACATATGCATCGCACATGCATAGCACACACGTGCATAGCACACACATAGCACACATACACAATACACATGCATAGCACATGCACACAGCACACACATGCACGCAGAATACACATGCATAACACATGTATGCACAGCACACATACTCATGCATGGCACGCACACACACATACACAACACACATGCATAGCACATGCACACAGCACACATATGCATAGTACACACAAATGCTCATGCATCTGCACAGAAAGAGAAAACAAAAGAAAGAGTCTCATGGAAAAAGTCTTTAAAAGAGAAGTTTAGGGACGCCTGATGCCTGGGTGGCTCAGTCTGTTAAATATCTGCCTTCAGCTCAAGTCAGGATCCCAGAGTCCTGGGATCGAGCCCCGCGTCAGGCTCCCAGCCGGGAGCCTGCTTTTCCCTCCCCCTCTGTCCCTCCCCCCACTTGTTCTCTGTCTCCAATAAATAAATAAAATATTTTTTAAAATAAATAAATAAATAAATAATAAAAGGGAAGTTTATTCTTATGATGACTCTACACTGAATTCTTACAGTTTTCACCCTTTTGTCTGTTTCTGGATATGACACAAAACACATTTAATTTTTGAGCCATACTCCTGATATTTTCTTACAAGTTGACACCAGTATTTTATATCATTTTTCAGCCAGTTATAAATTTGCCTTGTGAGCTGTGTTGTTATGAAAGACAATTTCAGTTACATGCTATCTGCTAGGGAAAAAATTAATAATTCACTTGTTCTTGAAGTGCTTGTGGGAAATTTTTCTAAAAGAAAAGGTGAAATCATTGACAGTGATGTGAATACCTTTTGACTTGATTATAACAAGTACAGAGATTAAAGCACTACTGAAATCTTGGAAATAGCACAGAAATCGAATCTGGAGAATTCCACGTGTAGGCTACAGTGGAAACCTGAACGCAGGCATAGTGGAAGTAACAAGGCCCACGCAGTGCAGTGGCACTTTGTGGACGCTCAGGAACTCGGAGGAACGGCAGGGACCATGTGCACACCACAGGAGAACAGAAATCATGCGCCCTTGGGGATGAGGATCCACCTAAATGTCCTGCTGGAACCCAGCAGTCACCAGCCGCTGAACTGGGAAAATAACTGCTTCCCTCTCCATGCAGATATTACTGCTGCAATCTATCTGTAGACACTTATAGACCCAGAATCTGTTCAGTAAGCACAGGGCGCCTGGCTCCCCGCGTCTACCACCCCGGCTGCACCCTGAGACCTGCAGGTCACTAAGCGAAGGGACGGAGGACCCCTTGCCTTGGCACAGGATGAGCACTCCAGAAGAGGCGAGAAAACGTGCCCCCAGTGGCAAGTGACAGCAACATCATCTGGGCTGCAAACACCTTTCTGGAAGCCCAGGGGTCTGGCCGCCTCCTCTCTTCACACAAGGCTCTTGTTTCACTAAAAATAAAAGGCTAATGGAAAGCGAAGTTCCCTCTGTTGTTTGCCTGAAGAGCCTCCTCTCCCGTTGCCGTGGCAACCCTGGCATTCCCAGCACTTAGCAGCGTGGGCGGGAGTCTACGGGCACACACAACACCCCATGGCCTGTCTCCCCTCACCTCTGCTGCAGAGGCGGGGCCACAACAGCGGCGCCACGCCAAGCCACGCAGGCAGGCCTGCTGGTGCCAATTACCTGGAGGAGAGACAAAATCCTCCCCGTGCCTCTGGGCGGTGAGCTGTGCACCACTTCCACAGCTCGGTGGTCGGCAGACCTGAGCATATTGCTACCGAATTATTTGTGTCCTGCTGGATGACGCCCCAAGAGCCCAGACTGCGCTCCCTGCTCTTCCCACCCTCACCTCTGCCTGGCTGACTGCAGCGGGCAAACAAGACGCACACCCCCCAAAGACTCGTGGACTCGACAGCAAGTCCCCCCCAGCCTGTCTCCAGGCAGACGGCCAGCAGCCGGCCAGCCCAACGCCCATGACCGCAGCACCGGGCCGATCGAGGGCTGGACATGCAGCAGCCCCTGACAAGAGCGACGTGTCCCGCAAATCTGGGACAAGACCTCTCAACTCCCTCCGCTCCAGACCACCCCGCGCACAATCGCTGTGTCCTAATGATGGGAAAGAGCAAGATGCTGGAAAAGCAAAACCACTTTTTAAATGGACACTGTTTAGGGAAACCTGATCATTCTTCCCTGAACCTGAAGTTGGCTAGGTAAGAGTCAATTTGATCCAAAAGCCCTCATCCACCCTCACAACCCTAAGAACCAAAGGCAGTACGTGGAAGGTACCATTTCCTTGAAGAAGACTTAACTGTCCCAAAAAACCCAACAAGAATTATTTTTTTCCCAAGTGCTTTAAACAGGTACTGAGCACTAATCCTGGGACAATTTAAACTGAATATATGACTCTTTGCTTCCAATAAACCGAGCAGATCTTGCAGATCTACCTTGGCCAGTTTCACTTTCGAGATCACCTGAATCCAGCCCTGTGGACTGAAGCTGCTCAGAGCTGAGCCAGCTGCCAGAGCAGGGCCTTGACCATGAACTACAATGAGTTAGCTAGCTAGTTAGCTAGTTTTTAACCCATCCCAATAATGACTCACAGAACAGCCTTTAGGCTGGATTTTGTAGAAAGGAGAGAATACTGTCCTCCTCCTTTTCTTGGCAGGTCCCAGGGGCTGTCACGCATGCTGCTCTTACAGAGAACCCCACACAAAACTTAATGTCACCTGAGACTGCCCCCCTTGGTTTCTGGGGTGCCTGGGGGATGCCCAGCCCGGCTCATACAGGACAGCCGGCCCTGCCGAACCCGCTTCTGTCCTGGCGTCGGAGTGAACCTGCCGTGTGGGCAGACAGGCAGACCAGGATCTGGGGCTTCGATGGGCAATAAGGCATCTGGTGCTAAAAATACTCCAAAAAAGGGGCACCTGGGGGGCTCAGTCGGTGGAGCGATGGACTCTTGGTTTCGGCTCAGGTGATGATCTCAGGGTCGTGAGATCGAGCCCCACATCGGGCTCCGCACTCAGAGTCTGCTTGAGATTCTCTCTCTCTCCCTCTCCCTCGGCCCCTCCCTCCACATCTCTCACTCTAAAATAAAAAAACAAAAGCTCCAGAAAAGAGGAGGACATTGAGAAAAAGGGTTCAAAGAAGGGTGAACTAATAACTCTTTTAAGGTAACGCTGCGGATGTTCACATGCATAGTGGCCAAAGGCTAACACCACACACCACACATTTACCAAAACCAGCGAAGCCCTAACCTCTCCCTCAGGGGCAGCGTGGAACCACTGGGCCTCATGAGAGCACCCCTGCCGGCGACCCCACACTCGGGACGGAGAGGTGGACCTTTGCCCCTGCAGGACAGGGAAGCACTGCAGTCACCGTGGCTCCCGGAAAACTAGCTTTCTTCAGCTCTTTCCGTCGCTGAGGTGCCTTTCCTGGACACATCTGCTCGGTACAGCGAGAGGCCTAAAGACAGGACCTACAGACGACTGAGCCACAGGGACGTGTCGGACGTGGGACAGAGCCTGATGTGACACACGCACAAACACGCACAAACGTGCACACTCCACACACACACAGATGGGAGTATATGCTTGTGCTCAGAACCTGCTCAACGCGAGGATTTCCCTACAGAAAGACCAGCCACGGTGGGTCTCACTCGAGCGGATTTGGGAGAGATGGTGGAGCCTGTCTGACCCTCCCCGCACCTGTTTGTGTGAGGCCCGGGCCAGCCTCCTTTGGGGCCCAGCTCATGAAGAAAAAGAGGTCACACGGAGGGGGGCAGACTGGGACGTCGGAAAAGAGACACCTTCTTTCTTAACAGGAACACATCGATCAATTCCACATGAATTTTCCCCTTTAAAAAGCCACGGCTGAGTGGACTTGTTGGAAACGAAGACGAACTCATCCCAACTCCACAGCCTCAGGGGTCAGAGCCGGTGCTGGGTTGGGGCAGCAGAGGAAATGTGTGTGGGTTTGGGGGTTGGGTTCTCCATCTGGGACTCTCAGCTCATGTCCGGTCTCCCGGCCCGGGCGGTGCCTCCCATGTCATGGGCTCCGCTGACCTGGGGCAGACCCTACTCTCAGGATGCCCTTTCTTTCCTATTTCTCAACCACCCTCCCTGCTGACTTCTTCACGGTCTCCACCAAGGGAGGCCTCCTGCAAGCAGACAATTCCCAGAATTCTCAGCCTCGGGACTGTTGTCAGATTAAAAGCGCCACTCAGACCCCACGTGTTAGAACCACCACTACCAGCTCCCTGCTCAGTGTGCTTCATGTGGGGGCTGCAATCACGACCCCACGTGAGTCAGTGGTGTTTCGTGTCAGCCAAGGGACATCCTGGTCCACTGAAGAGTTTCTAGATCAGAAGCCAGGGCTCAGAGTCTCCACGGAAAGACTACCTGGGAAGGGAGCCTCAGTGCTAATGCCTCCACCATCCCCATCAGTTACCCACAGGTGACCAAGCTCCCCCTCAACAGAGGGCCTGCCCTCTTGGGACAGAGTCTAACACAGACTGAGCAAGGGAAGGACTGGTGGCCTTCACGCAGTATCTCTGCCAGCAGACAGGACGGGACAGCACCAGTGTTTCCCGTGACTCTAATAACGTGTCCTCTGAGTGAGGCCCCTGGTCATTCACAAATCGCCATTGATGCTTAATGTCCCAGAGCAATCCAAACACCACAGCAAAGGGGCTCAGGAGCTACGTGGCAGAAGAGCACATCCAATGGCAGAGGGGCTCACAAAACAGTAACTTTCAAATCCTCCCCAGGGTCTGGTTCTGCTTTCCAGCGGGGGCACTGGGAGGCTGGGAGGCGTCTTGCCGGGGGCGCCAGGGCAATACCACAGCAAGAGCTGGGGTGCAGAGCCCGAAACAACAGCGTGTGTCTCGTGAGCCAGCAGCAAGGTCATTTCAGATCCAAAGAGAGTCGTCGTGGACTCCGAAACACAGCGCCTGTGACGTCACACAGCCGGGTCTTCATCGACGGAGCTGCCACCAAGAAGGTCCTCGACAGCGTGAGCAGCTCCCACCTGGGAGGCGCCGTGTCGTGGGAGGGCACTTGGCTTAAAGCCCAGCTTTAAGCGACGGTAAACCAGGTGGGGTCCCGAAGGCATCTGCTTTCTAGGCATGACTATAAATCATTTGCTCCTCCTTCCGACAGGTTGGATGGACGTGTGCCACCCTTCTCTTGATGCACGAGGACATGCAGCGGCCCCTCTATGCCAGAGATGCATCATCTTACCAACCCAAACCAGAAGTGCTCCTGAAAAGCAAACACGTATGTTGGCCCTGCTTCTGGGAAAGAACAGCCCCAGATCAATGGACACTAGAACTGAAACAGTTTTCTTGGCATATAGTTTCCAAATGCAAAAGAATAGCCTTAAGCAATTCCTGAGCACAGGTTGTGCTTCTCAGGTAACGCTGCTGACGGCCCTGCATGGGAAACAGTGCCCCAAGGAGAGTTCTGCCGAGGTCTCCAGGTGATGCTAACTAACCTGTAAAACCTACCCTTTAAGCGTTCCCAGAAAACATGGATTCTCCCTCAGTGAGAAGCCTTGGGTTCCATTATATAAACCATTACCCTTATGAAGAACCCACATGACAGGTTTGTCCTGGGATTCAATGTCAGAGAGAAGCATGTGTCTGCCAAAGCGTGGGCATGTCCCTGTTTTTCAGACAATGCTTCATTGACCTCATGCTCTGTGACTAACCCCCGCCTTGAGGTCTAACACACCACAGCCCACTCTTCTTCACTGTTGTGTGGGTCAGCAATTAAGTGGTTCTGTCCCTCTCTTGTGGCTCCCCTCATGTGGCCTCAGTCAGCTGATGGTTCACTGGGGCTGGAGGATCCATGGTGACCTCCCTCCCATGTCCAGAGGTTCATGCTGGCTTTTGAGTGGGGAGCTTTGAAACCACTTAAAACATAAAGTTGGCCATTTGGATGTCTTCTTTGGAAAAGTGTCTGTTCATGTCTTCTGCCCATTTCTTGACTGGATTATTTGGTTTTTGGGTGTTGAGTTTGATAAGTCCTTTACAGATCTTGGATACCAGCCCTTTATCTGAAATGTCATTTGCAAATATCTTCTCCCATTCTGTTGGGTTTTTTGGTTTTGTCGACTGTTTCCTTTGCTGTGCAAAAGCTTTTTATCTTGATGAAGTCCCAGTAGTTCATTTCTACCCTTGCTTCCCTTGCCTTTGGAGACGTGTCTAGCGAGAAGTTGCTGTGGCTGAGGTCAAAGAGGTTGCTGCCTGTGTTCTCCTCTAGGATTTTGATGGATTCCTGTCTCACATTGAGGTCTTTCATCCATTTTGAGTTTATCTTTGTGTATGGTGTGAGGAAATGGTCCAGTTTCATTCCTCTGCATGTGGCTGTCCAATCTTCCCAACACCACTGGTTGAAGAGACTCTCTTTTTTCCATTGGATATTCTTTCTTTTTCGTCGTAGATTAGTTGACCATAGAATGGAGGGTCCATTTCTGGGGTTTCTATTCTGTTCCATTGATCTGTGTGTCTGTTTTTGTGTCAATATCATGCTGTCTTGATGATTACAGCTTTGTAATAGAGCTTGAAGTCAGGCATTTTGATGCCCCCAGCTTTGGTTTTCTTTTTCAACATTCCCCCTAGCAATTCAGGGTCTTTTCTGGTTCCATACAAGTTTTAGGATTGTTTGTTCTAGCTCTGTGAAAAAATCCACTGGAACTGGTGTTGCAGCAGGAGCATGGGGCTCTTGGCCTGGTCTGCAGAGGCCTGTGCTCGGCCCTCTGCTCAGGGAAGGGGGAGCATCTCATCACCAGAGCATTGCTAGGCTCTAGTTTTGGTAGCTCCCCCTGCATCAGAGCACTTGGCCTTGGTGTCCTCCTTTCTTATGAATGCTCTAGAAACACTCTAAATAAGACTGAAATAACTGGCCCATGGCCCAGTGTGGGGTCTTGCCTTCGTCACAACCTTTGCTTTGCTGGCCACATGGGGAGAAAGGAGACACTCACCAGAAAGGAGCACCAGCTTCCTGAATCCCACGGTGCCAGTATCTGCTGTCACAGCGTCACCACCATGAATGAGTGTCTCCAGCCACATGGCACACTGGAGGGGGGTAGTGGCAGCCCTCGAGGACAGGCTTCCTGAGCTCCGGGGACCTGCATGGCTTGTCCTGGGACAGGCCTCTCCTTTCCCTTTCAGGCTCCCGTGAAGGCTTCCACTCTGCCCTGCCCTGGAAGCCCAGGGTCTCCGACAAATCTGTTCACCCTGACATCAGAGGCTACACATCACTCCCTGCACGCAGCAGTCTGCAACCAAAGGACCAGCTCTTGCAACGTGACTGCCTGCCTGCCGCCCCCAGTGTGTGCCAGTCCTTCTCCCAAACCCCACCCTGCAGGCAAGGGAGGCAGGAAGGACCAGCTGGGCTTTTCCTTCTGAAACAGGAGGGGAGGCGCTTCTTGCTGGTGTCACAGCTCCAAGATGCCACCCGTGGATTGGGGACTGCAGGGTGCCAACCTAGGCGTCACCAAGGAGCCCCTCTGAGGTGCCAGCCTTATTCCCAGAGCATCCCTCTCTGCAAACAGCCTGCAGCCTCCACCCACAGGGCCTCCTGGTGCGTGTGGCTCTCAAAGCTGTTGAAACAAAAAGCAAGAGGATGCTCTTTTCAGATTACCACCCTCAGAAAACTCTAGGAGCCAAGATGGAGGAGAAACATCTATTCGCTCCTAGGACTCTGAATAATCTCTATGAGGAGAGTATCATTTTACTTGCAAACCAAAGGAGAACCTGAAGGGAGAGTCCAGCCTTCTGGCTGGATTTCAACGGAACAATTGAGAACAATGATCTACTTGGTCAATAGTCAATAATCAGCAATTTGATTGTATTTCTTGAAACCCTTCCCACCCCAAAGACCTCCTGTCTGCCCGCACATCATTATTTTGGCCAATTCTTTCTCCTTTTCCATCTGCCCAGAAATGCTCTCTCAGATTACAGCCTTGAATCCTACCTTCTGTGTGTCCTTCTCCATCAGAGCGGCCTCCACCCTTCAGGGTTTCACTCTGCATACCCTTCCCCCCACCACCCTGCCCATGTTCTCCCCTCTACCACAGTCCAAACCACAGAAAAAGGCGCATCACGCCCACACACCCTGCAGCCCAGAGCTGCCCTCCTGCTCTGGCCCAGGGACAACTTCTCACAGATAACTCTATGAGTCTGTGAGCCTGCACCCTCATCCACCCGTGCTGGGACTTCTTTCCCACTTCCTTCTCCTTCTTAGTGGGAAAAAACTGTCCCCATGTGGACAGCTCACTACCACTCTTCTCATGTCATGGGGTCCCAATGTCCTTCCTTACTTGGGTCAAAACTCCAACTAACCATAGAAGCAGTCTGCTCTACTGTTCCATCATGTAAACATTTGTGTATCCACGCACATATACGTACACATGAACACACACGTGTGTGTACACCCATCTTTCCATCCTTCAGGCCCTCCTGGGAAGCTGCTTGTGCTCTGGGTCAGGGTCTGAGTGCCTCCTGGTCTCCTGATCCAATGGTGCTTAATCCCACAGCCGTGCTCAACCACTGTTGTGGTCTGACTGAATTTTGAACACCACGGCCCAGTGGGGAGATGCATCAGCACATACATCACAAAGCATCACAGCCATGCCTATTGGTGCAGAGACAGGAGCAGGACACGGAGACAAGAGCTCAGCTGCACCCAGAGCACAGTGTGAAGCGCTGCATGGGCAGGTGGAGAGGTGGGTGGAGAGGTGCCTTCCTGGGGAGGTGTGGAAGCAGGGGGAGCAGGTGGGCATGTGCTGACAGGGGAGCCATAAAAGGGAGAGGAAGCAAGGGGTCACACCTCCGGGGAGTTCATGATGCCTTCTGCTGTTCAACATGTCACGGCCCCTGACCACCGGCCACTGGACACCTGCCTTCAAGGATATCCTCTGCAGTGTAGCCTGACCCAATGAGGGTAGCCCACGATTGCGAGTGCTGGCTGCTCCTCACTAGCCCATGCTGCAGGCCACGCTGCCCTCCTGAGAGCCAAGGCTGCCTGAGGACTCCCTCCCACAACTGAAGTCATGCTCATAGGCACGTCAGCTCCAGCCACGAGACAGAGTTTGTAGAAGGAGCCTCTTTGGCTGCAGACATATAGCACTACTAACTCTTTAAAATAGGCCCTAAGGGTCATTCCTGCGCAGTGTGTCCCAGAGACCACTGACAAGAAACACAGGCCCTGCCCTTCCTTTAGAAATGCGTAGGCAAGGCCCAAACTGGGATCTGTGTCCTAACAGTGTTTATGCCACAATCAATTCTAACCCCTGGTAGCTTATGGGTGGGAAACAGGTGCAAGTTAGAATATGGATAGCAATAGAAAAAGGGAAACAAACAAAAGGCCTAGCTGCTCAGAGAATGAGACAGGACCGGGTGGCCTGCACGCAGGCAGCCCACACCGTGCTCTGGGCTCAGCACGGCCTCCAAGCAGCTGCTCGCAGGACGGGCTTCAGGATAAGGGAGTGCTCACCCAGGACTAAAGTGTTCAGAGTGTCAGGGGAGGTGCTGTCTGAGGAAGAAATATTTAGGATAAGTCCGAAAGGGAATAGAAGGGTTAGACAGAGAGTGAGCTGGGGTGTCAGGGTGGGAAGATGACCCAGCCCGAGGCAGGGAGCTCCAGGTGGGGTGGAGCTTGGGGAAGGCAGAAGGAAAGGGGACCAAAAGAAGCTAGGGAGGATCCAGTGTGTGGGAGCTAAGAGTGAGGCCAGTAAACCAGTGAGAAGACAGGTCTGCTCTAGGAACAGAAAGAAAGAAAATTTTGATGGAAGGGTGTCCGCTCAAGAGCAGCGCATCAGGAATATTTCACTATGGATAAACACCCAGTTTAGCTCCAGTTGTTGGCCGCTGCAGATAGCGCTGAGACTACTCTGCACAGACACCCTGGCTAATGTGCAAGGAAAGCCTAGGTCGATTCCTGATGGGAGCAACAGTAGGTCAGATGGCGCGTGAACTTAGGACTGGAGAATGACAAGTGTTTTCCCCTGGAAAGTCATGTCAATTTATATTCTCATCAACTGTGTGTGAGAGTTACTATATTCTGCACCTCACCAGGCATCACCAAAAGTCTCATTTTTGTCAATCTGTTAAGAAACAAATTCTATCTCGTTGTTTTGGTTTGTTTCTCTTCAATTATGAACGAGGCTGAATGTTTTATATATTTACAGGTGACTCATATGCCTGTTCATGCAAACTGCCTGCCCCCAGCTCTGCCACGTTCCAATTGCCTTGTACCGTTTGTCACATTCCTTTGTAGGACATCTCCACACTTGAAAGGTTGGGTCTTTGCCAGTCCTCTACTCTTGCAACTTTTCTTATAATACCTTTTTGTATTCAATATTTTAAAAGTTTTGTATCATCAAATGTACTACTCTTTCCATTTATGGCTTTTTAGTTTTATATCACAGTTAAAAATGGCTCCCACAATATAAATCAAACTCACACTTTCTACTACAAACTTTTTATATTACTATCATTTAAGTTATTGATCCATTTGAAATTCATTTTTGCTTAAAAAAATAAGAACTCAGATACTTTTCCCCCAAACAATTACAACACAATTTATTGAACAATTTGTCTTCTTCTTATTGATTTTCAATTAGCAATAATCACGCCTCAGATAAACCTCATTGGCTACAATACTGCCACTGCGAAAAGCTCTTCCTATTGATTTAAAAGTCCATCTGTATCACACTCGAATTCCATGTGTATTTGAGTCTATTTCTGGATTCTGCTGTTTTACTAAAAAGCTATGAAGCAAAGTGCTTAACTTGAAAACTTTCAATATTTATCTATAACCTGGAATCCTTTATTTATTTATTTTTTAATTTTATTATGTTACGTTAGTCACCATACATCATTAGTTTTTGATGTGGTGATCCACGATCCATTGTTTTCATATAACACCCAGTGCTCCATGCAGTACGTGCCCTCCTTAACACCCATCACCGGGCTAACCCACCCCCCTCCCCCCTCCCCTCTAAAACCCTGTTTGTTTCTCAGAGTCCATAGTCTCTCATGGTTCATCTCTCCCTCGGATCCCTCCTTCATTTTTCCCTTCCTTCTCCTAATGTCCTCCATGCTATTCCTTATGTTCCACAAATAAGTGAAACCGTATGATAATTGACTTTCTCTGCTTGACTTATTTCACTTAGCATAATCTCCTCCAGTCCCATCCATGTTGATGTAAAAGTTGGGTATTCATCCTTTCTGATGGCTGAGTAATATTCCATTGTATAAATGAACCACATCTTCTTTATCCATTCATCTGTTGAAGGGCATCTCGGCTCCTTCCACAGTTTGGCTATTGTGGACATTGCTGCTGTGAACATTGGGATGCATGTGCCCCTTCTTTTCACTACATCTGTGTCTTTGGGGTAAATACCCAGGAGTGCAATTGCTGGGTCATAGGGTAGCTCTATTTTTAACTTTTTGAGGAACCTCCACACTGTTCTCCAAAGTGGCTGTACCAACTTACATTCCCACCAACAGTGTAAGAGGGTTCCCCTTTCTCCACAACCTCTCCAACATTTGTTGTTTCTTTCCCTGTCCATTTTTGCCATTCTAACTGGTGTAAGGTGGTATCTCAGTGTGGTTTTGATTTGAATTTCCCTGATGGCTAATGATGAACATTTTTTTCATGTGTCTGTTAGCCATTTGTATGTCTTCTTCAGAGAAGTGTCTGTTCATGTCTTCTGCCCATTTTTTGACTTCATTATTTGTTTTTTGGGTGTTGAGTTTGAGAAGTTCTTTATAGATCTTGGATATCAGGCTTTTATCTGTAGTGTCATTTGCAAATATCTTCTCTCATTCTGTGGGTTGCCTCTTTGTTTTGTTGACTGTTTCCTTTGCTGTGCAGAAGCTTTTTATCTTGATGAAGTCCCAAAAGTTCATTTTTGCTTTTGTTTCACTAGCCTTTGGAGATGTATCTTGAAAGAAGTTGCTGTGGCCGACGTCAAAGAGGTTACTGCCTATGTTCTCCTCTAGGATTTTGATGGATTCCTGTCTCACATTGAAGTCTTTCATCCATTTTGAGTTTATCTTTGTGTATGGTGTTAGAGAATGGTCGAGTTTCATTCTTCTGCATGTGGCTGTCCAATTTTCCCAGCACCTATTATTGAAGAGACTGTCTTTTTTCCATTGCATATTTTTTCCTGCTTTGTCAAAGATTATTTGACCATAGAGTTGAGGGTCCATATCTGGGTTCTCTACTCTGTTCCATTGGTCTATAGGTCTGTTTTTGTGCCAGTACCATGCTGTCTTGGTGATCACAGCTTTGTAATATAGCTTGAAATCAGGCAACGTGATGCCCCCAGCTTTGTTTTTCTTTTCAACATTTCCTTGGCGATTCGGGGTCTTTTCTTTTTTCTTTTTTTTTTTTTTTTAAAGATTTTATTTATTTATTTGACAGAGAGAGAGAGAGCACAAGTAGGCAGAGTGGCAGGCAGAGGGAGAGGGAGAAGCAGGCTCCCCGCTGAGCAGGGAGTCAGACGTGGGGCTCGATCCCAGGACCCCAGGATCATGACCTGAGCCGAAGGCAGCCGCTTAACAACTGAGCCACCCAGGCGCCCCAATCTTTTCTGATTCCATACAAATTTTAGGATTGTTTTTTCCAGCACTTTGAAAAATGTCATTGGAATTTTGATCGGGATGGCATTGAAGGTATAGATTGCTCTGGGTAGCATAGACATTTTAACAATGTTTATTCTTCCGATCCATGAGCATGGAATATTTTTCCATCTTTTTGTGTCTTCTTCAATTTCTTTCATGAGTGTTCTGTAGTTCCTAGAGTATAGATCCTTTACCTCTTTGATTAGGTTTATTCCGAGGTATCTTATGGTTTTTGGTGCTATTGTAAATGGAATCGTTTCTCTAATTTCTCTTTCTACAGTTGCATTGTTAGTGTATAAGAAAGCAACTGATTTCTGTGCGTTGATTTTGTATCCTGCCACATACACCTGGAATCCTTTAAATGGCACTGACATTACACATTTCTTGAAGAACTGAAATAATTTACCTGTAAGACCTTAGAGGCCTGGTGCTTCGAGGCTGGGCTGGCCTGGTGGGCACGGGGTAAACCCAAAGTCCTGTGGCAGCTGTGATTGCCTCTGCCATGTTCCAACTGCCTTGTACCGTTTCACAGCCTCCATTGTCTCTGGTCAGATTTTATAACTTGTTTCTTTAAAAAGAATTTATTTCATGCAGACTTTCTAAATGTATTTGCATGCTTTTACAAAGTACTCACTTATGATTATCTTCTTTAATATTATTATTCTATTTTTAATATCGTTGTGCATCTAACTTTGTGTGTTTCTGTGTTATCTCTCTTTTTTCTTGATTAGGCTAGCTGACAGTTTGTTCATTTTCTTGTTCTTTTCTCCTAAAGACCTGGCTCTTACCAGTATTCACCAATTCTACTGACTCTTCATAATTAACTCATCCATTAATTTCTGCTGTTTATTATTTCTTCTTCTTCTTTTTTTTTAGAGCTACAGAGAGAGAGACAGAGCACGATGAGTGGGGGACAGGGAGCAGAGGGAGAGAGAACCCTAAGCAGGCTCCACACTGCACACAGAGCCTGACGCAGGGCTTGATCTCATGGCCCTGAGATCACGACCTGACCCGAACGAAATCAAGAGTCAGACGCTCAAATGACTGAGCCACCCAGGTGCCCTTTTATCATTTAATTCTTATGCTTTCCTCAAGTGTGTCTTGTTCTTTTTCCAACTTCTTAACTTGTATGCTTTACTCATTCACCCCTAACCTTTCTGTTTTAGGTAACATGGGGACAGCTCTTAAGGGCTGATCTGCACCGTCTGCTCTCTTGGCCCTTACCTCCCGACCATGGCCAGAAGAGCCAGATGCTCACGGGGGGCTGGTGGTGACCCATCCTGGCTGGTGAAAAGGACAGCAGTGTACTGGGGAGAGATGTGCTGGCTCTTGCGGAAACTCATTTCCTTTGCTATAAAACAAAAAACCACTCAAGGAAAATTTCTTTGTCTCTATTCTTCCCTCATTCATCACAAATGTGATATCTGAACAGCACAGACATATTGGGGTCATCAGGTAACAAGAATAAGGATGAAAAGCCTGAAGAAGAGCCAATGTGCTAAGGCCCACAGAACACAGGAGCATAAGTGTGGGTCTTTGCTGACGTTGCTGGGCCCGGCTGGCCCAGTCAGCAGGTGTCTACTTCCAGCTTCCTGCCGGGGCAGCTGCAGCTGCTTCATGCACAGTTGGGTCTCCTTACTCTCAGCTGAGAGCATCCCCACCTATAAAGGAGCGTATGCAACAAAGTCTGTGGCCCTTCCTCTGAGCCCTGCTTTAGCCAAAGTCCATCCGTTAATGTAACAAATTTTTTTATCATGGCTACTTCCTCCACATTCTTTCTTACCTAGAGCTGTTCATGAGGAAGTCTTTACTCTGCAGGTACAGCAGTGGCTGCCCTTCAGGAACCCAGCCATCTTCTAGTAGGTGTATCAAGACTGTCCTTGAGTCCTTTCTCACTTGATATTCCTCCTGTAACTTTGCCAAATGTCTTACTCACTCTCTGCCTGAAAGTCCATTCCCAAAACTCTGCCGAAGGACCCCAGCCTCAGACTCTTTCAAAAATGGCTGCCCAGCGGTACCCCCCACACTCCGCCCCCGTGTGTCCTCTTCAGCCCCTCTCCTGAATGCAAACTGGTAGAGAACCCATCGGGAAGGCTGCCCTCAGGTGCTCTGCTCTCAGTGGGTATCCCTCCTGCTCCGGTTCTCACAGAAGACCCTTTATTTTTCCTGTGGTCCACATTTTGATTAAACTTCCATCAGCTCTACAGAAATGTATCTTTGCCTGTTCACCATCCTTCTGCTTTGCACCCCTGCGTCTTCACCCAAAGGGACTCCCCCAGCTGGCCATTCATGTAAGACTGTCCCGTGTCCTGTTTGGGGAGGATGAGGCATGACCCAAGCAGACTCCACTTCTGTGGGACTGTCCATCTTCTCTAGGACCAACGCCCGATTTTCCTTATTCTTACTTATTTGTTTATTCTGGCCTGCTTGTTGTGCGTATTGTGAAACTTTGGGGAAACATCTTGAGACATGGTTTCTCACGCCACCTAGACCAGAAGCCCCAGCCATGAGGGTTCTCCCATGAGCAGGCGCTGACAGGTCTGTGTTGAGCAACATCTTGGGCATCGTCGTCCGGGAAGAAGATGGTGTGGAGTGAGTTAAAGTCAACTAAATAGGGGAGCCTGGGTGGCTCAGTTGTTAAGCGTCTGCCTTCAGCTCAGGTCATGATCCCAGGGTCCTGGGATCGAGCCCTGCATCGGGCTCCCTGCTCAGCGGAAAGCCTGCTTCTCCCTCTCCCATTCCCCCTGCTTGTATTCCCTCTCTTGCTGTGTCTCTCTCTGTCAAATAAATAAAATCTTAAAAAAAAAAAAGTCACCTAAATAATCCTAAAAGGGTAAGCAGGACACAGCAGGATCAGGAGACCACAGGAAGGCCTCTGGGCGGCAGCACCACACACACTTTACTCTGAAAGGCCCTCCCACATGCCTCTTCCTTCCAAAGCAGAACACTTGTATCAGTCATGAACTTCAGTCGGGTAGATGCAGAACTTCCAGAGAAACTTGGAGAAGTAGAGGATTGCTCAAGGTGGACAGAGAGAATAAGAGCACCAGCTGACATGCCGCAGAAGCAGGTGGGAGGAAATGCAGGGAAGAGAGCATGTGACCTCTTGTCCTCCCTCAGCTCCTGCAGCCCCCCACCTCCCCACCCCACCCCGTGCTACAGGAACAGGTACAAAGTCCTGATGCCCCATCAGAAGCAAGAGGAAGAATGTAAGTTGGCTTCTATAACATCTGCATGAGACTGTCTTCCCCAAGGGCAAGAATATCTCTCTGAGAAGGAAGAGCAGTATATTTCTATTACCTTGAAAACTGCACAATGTGACATGCTTCATGGCTTGGAAAAGGCTGCTGAAAAGGACCTGTTAAGAGGAGTCCCAAGAGGAGTAGCAACCCCTTTCCTGTGGATCCCACTTCCTCCCAAGCTGGGACAAGGGTGATGAACCTCCTCAGCCTCCACCAGGGACCAGACACAACTGCACGTGTGTGTGCATGCGTTTGTATGTACGTGTGAGTGTGCATATGTGCTCGTGTGTGCACTCGTCTGTTATATGCATGTACATTTGTGTTTGCATGTGTGTGCCTGTGCATATGTACTGTGCCCATGCATGTGCACATGTGTGCATTTTCATGTTACATGCATGTTGTCGTGTGAGCCTGTGTGTGCATTTGTATGTGCGTGGGCATGCATGTGTGCATCTGTGTATGCATTTGCTTGTGTGCATGTTGTCTGCATGTGTGTACGTGCATGTGTGTGTGCATGGCTGTGCAGGTGAGTGCATGTAAGCACCTGTGTGTCACATGCATGTGCGTGTATGTTCACACTGTGCATGAGTGTTGTGTGCACACGCACGTGTGTCTGCATGGTACATATGCATGTGTGTGCACCTTCATGTGTATGTGGATGCACAGGCATGTGCGCACATGTGTAGATCATAATGTGCACGTGAGATTTAGAATGCCTACATGCCTCACAGACAAAAGCTTTTTTTCTATCCAGGGGGCTTTGGAGGCACATATCACTGCAGTCACCAGATGTTTTAAAACTCAGCAAAGCAAAGCAAATTATCAGTACTGAGGGCTCTTGAGCAAGGATGCTGCCATGAGCGTCCCATGTTTGCTGCTGGCTTGGCTGAAGATCTCCTATCAGTTCCTGCAAGATTGCCTTCTCAGCACACAGCTCAAATTTTATTAAGTAATTCCACGGGGAAATAAGGTTTTATATACAAAACTTTGCTTTATAAATAATTTGTCAATAATGTATGGTAATGCCCACATTCATAAATCATGGTTAACGGAAACCACGAATCTGGCAGGATACAACTTTTCCTGAAAACCTAGAAAAACAGTCCATTGGAATAAAGCCCAGAAGGGCTATAAAACTGAAGTGCATGCTTCCACAAACTCCAAAACAAAAACAATCATAACATTCTCTTTTACAGACATTCAAGTGCTTATACTAAGGTTAAAATCCTTGCACACCTAACACACACTCACACACAAATACATATTAGCTGTTGCCACTGGAGCTTCATGGGGTCGATCACAGCAAGACCACCTTGACTCAGGACAGTGACTGCAGGAAAGCCCACGTGCTACCGCTCAACACCTCCCAGAAAGTGGCACTGGTGGACAGGGTTTATCATCCTGAACATGGTAAAAAGACTAGTCTGGAAAACCCACAACCCTAAGCCAGTCCAGAAAGCCCATCAGCAGCATCAGCAGGGAACAGGAAGGCAAGGACGCCTGCTGTTGCCTCCCATGAGAGACCAAGGGACAGCAGAGCCAGAGGGCGGCAGACGGAACACAACAGGAAGACCTGCAGCCCAGGGTCAGCTCCGCGCCCCAGAGCCCCTGGAGTGGGAGCCCTGGGACCATTCTAACGGGAACCTGGGTGTCCAACACAAGTAGACAGCACCCCGACTTGGACTGCTTACATTTCTGTTAGTTGTTGAATTGATGGCCCTCCGAGGAGGACAACTGGCTTCCTTCCCAACGGCCCAGAGGATGCCGTGGGAAGTGAAAAGCTGTGCCCATGCACACCGCAGGCCAGCAGGGTGGCTGGGGGTGAGCGGGAGAGGCAGGGGTTAGCAAGTAAGCAGACAGTCGGTGAGCAGGCAGAAGAGGCTCCCAGGAGGACACCAAGGACAGAGGAGTTCCCGAAATTGAGATGAGACTACCCAGAAAAGAAGAACAGCATGTGAGATTGTGGGGGGCTCCTCCTCCCCGAAGTAACGTGTGTGGTTGCTGGCAGGAAGCCTACACAAATTCTAGGAGCACTGAGCTAAAACTGATGAGGATGCAGAGGGGTGTGGGGATGGGGGTCACGGAGGCACGGGAGGCGTACTCATACACATACCACAGGTGCCCTCACGTGCACACACGCTAATGTCCTCACATGCACACATGCATCCACATGTATATTCACACAGAAACACATGTGTGCACACGGGCGCCCTCCTCCACCCCTCCTGCTCTTCTGTGGCTGAAGGAAGGACAGTCAGGCCTCAGGTGCCTCTTCCTGGGCAGGGAGGCAGGCCCTTCAGCCGTGGATGGCATGGGTCTCCTGCACTTCTGAGCTGAATGGCTGTGGCCCTCGGCCTCCTCGGAGCTGTTGTCATGAAGGACCCTTGCTCTCCAACAGAATGGCTTCTTAACTCCCTGTGCTGCCCAGCTTTGCGGGTCCTATTCGCTTCTGGTAAGCTCTACTTGGCTGTCACTGTGTGCGCCTCTCCCACCCACGAGCAGAGAGCTGGCGGGGCCCAGGGCTGGAACCGGGCTCTGCTCCTGAGTCTTCCAGTCCCCTGGCAGCTGGAGGGCAAAGACTCTGCGCTCCGTGGGGTTCTGAGTCAGTCTGCGGCTGCGTCCAGGTCCCACCGCCCTCTCTCACCAGGCCCTGCCTTCCAGGAAGCCAAGCCGGTGCGCTGCTCTGAGGGTTTGCCAGTGAGGTGCCCTAGGGTCGCAAGTGGCGCGGGGCAAATACAGCCTCTCAGCAGACGAACGCCTCCCCTGCCCAGGTTCGAAGACGCGTGGAAACTGACTGGAAAGCTGAAGGACGGCTGATCCAGATGCTGGAAGTTACTAGCCTCTCTGCCTTCACATACTCAGCTGCCTGGTGCTGGACTTCGCCGGTAACTACAGTCCTTCCTTAAATTCACGTCGAGTCTTAGCCTGACCACTCTTACACTTGGACGTCCTCATTTCATACTCTGGGAAGGGCTATTTAGAAGGAGGTCACACGGTTAGGATGTAAGTCTCCCACTTCTGGGGCTGGTGGCTATCACCGCCTCTGGATCAACAGCTGAGCCACCGTAGGGAGTGCAAAAAACATCTGTTTAGGGTGGACAATACGTCCTAAGTATGTCATGCTACGGACAAAACTTTCTGATTTGGCAGAGAAAATAAGACACCTAGAGTTGAAGACTTATCTGTGCACTGTTTATATTCACTACTCCAAGTGAGGTGTTAGAGGGCGTTCACTTACCGGGCACTTCCTACATACAGTGTGTTACGAGGTCTTCACAATGTGACGTTTAAATCTCATGGCTCTGAGATGGCTCTGAGATGGCTCTTCTAAGCCTGGCCCCCCCATCACACCACGAACTATTCGTTCCACCAGGGGCTGGCACAGCAGGTCCTATGGAGTACTGTCTGCTCCAACCAGAGGTGGGCATTCTCCCCTCTATCCCCTCTGCCAGACCACCTTCTGCACATGACCCTGTTGTGGCCAAGGCATCCCATCCTCTGGGTGGCCTTCTTCCCCCCACTGTGGGAGGAGGGGACCCCGGTGCTCTCATCATTCCCTCACATGTGCTCCTGAAGCCCGCAGCCTGGCAGCTGGAGGTCAAGGGAAGGCACATGTGTTGCCCATGAGAGCAAACCCTGGCACAGTGTGGACTCACAAACACTGGGGGAAAGGAAGGAATGAAGGACCCAGTGGGAAGAGGACCAGGCACGCATCTCTGAAAGGCTCTGGCAGGGGCGACCCACTCCTCCATGAACAGGTGTTGGGTTGAGACCCCCTAAAGCCCACCACATGAAACACAGAACCAGAGTCCTCACTGTGGGGTGTGTTCACCCGGTTCCTCTCCCCCGGGGTCAGATTCAGGGGCACAAAGATGGGCAGAGGCTCCCTTCCCAATGGGCTAAACACAGATAGCACAGAGCCTGCCTTTCTGTGTGAGGAAGCGCATTCTTCCACAGGAGACGCCAGGTCTTCTTTGAATGCGCCCCTTTGGTGTTTATGACCAGTTCAGTGGGATCCCGATAGTATCTCACATCTGTTCCACTCTCATGCTTTCTCCAAGCACTTCAGTCCATGACCTCCCTGGGACCTCAAGGCTCTTTCTCCAGGACCCACCCAAGACCTCAAAATAGAAGCCAGAAGAGAGGTGCATCTCCCTGATCCTTCCTGCTCGGTGGGTTCTGAGGACCAGAGAGATGCCATCTCACTCTGTTAGACTTTGTGTGAGTGCACACGGGTGTTTAAATTCAGGGGCCCAGGGAAGCATGCAGGGGGCACCGGGGGCCAGCGTACCCTCAGAGCACTGCCGTCCATCAGGCTGCCAGCCAGAGTCCGGCTCAAATCCAAGCGCTGCCGTCTTCAACGTTAACAAGGACCCAATGGCACCCCCTTCAAAGGTGGGAGAAGCCCAAAAGGCTTGGCTGTCTCACTGAGGCTTCTCAATGATCCAAGCTGCTTTGTCACAAAAGCTCCAACTGTCAGCTGGAATGGATAGATGTCTCCTGAGGCCCGCAGTGTGTCTTGGAGTAGGAAAATCAGAAATAGTGCACCAGAGAAGGGAGCCTCGGTGAGCCAGCTCGAGGGGTGAAGCTCCTCCCAAAGCTTGGGTGTGTTTTCAGAGCGTGAATGAGATGGGTTCCCTTGTTGGCACGGTCGAGTAGGCTTCCTTCCTCCTCCCTTTGCAGGGACATGGGAAGTGGTCCTGGTGGGAAGACAGTGGAAAGCTCGGCCTCCTGCCTACTGCCTCACCTGAGAGGCTCCGGGGTGGGGACAGTAAGTCGTGAGCAGGCAGCAGGGTCGTGTGTAGGTTTGGGGGTGGGTTCAGCCCCGGCTCTGCCCAGGGCAGGGAGAGTGCAGTGCCGTGCTCCTGCGGGAGACACGCTGTGTGGTGGTCTCCGGGCACAGGCAGGCAGCTCACCGCCCTGGGGCCCCTGATCCCCGCGGAGAGGCCAAGTCGGAGGGCCGGGTGGAGGGGGGGGCTCGGATAGCCAGGCCAGGCAGCACAATGGCCTCAACACAGCAAATCCACAAGTTCTGCCGCCTAGACCCAGGATCTTGAGTGAAACAAAGGTGCAAGACACCCTCAGGGGGATTGGACCACCCACTTCCCTTCCTGTTAGCTCTGCCTGACATGGTGAACGCACGTGGCCCAGATGAAGGCCCCATCCCCGAAGACACAGGCCCGTCCACTATCCTCTAAACTGCACTGAGAGCCAGGTCCTCTAGGTGAGTACTGGCAGCACCCACCATCCTGGCCCATTCAGCCTCACCTCTCCGCTTCGAGCTTCCAAATAAGTTAAAAATAAATGAAATAATCAGCTAGATGAAACACTTTCCTTTAAACGGGTCCTTTCTTGATATCCAGAAACACCCCATACTGAATCCATCTTTGATTTCACTGGACGCCCTGGAAGTCAGAGGTCACATGGTGGAATGGACGCCCCACACTGCAGCCCTTTCCAAGTGGCAACGAGTTACAATAAGGACGCTGAGGGCCTGGGCCCTCTTCCGACCTCCTCTCCACAGCACAGCTGCAGATCTCACCTCTGGGCATCACGGAGTGCGACCAGGAGGCCAGAGCTGCTCCCCAGTCACTGTGGTCGGTCAGCTCTCCCTGGGCCTGGACACCGTGTCAACAGACCCAGAGGCAGGGGCAGCAGGCCCTTCAGCCCCTGCCCAGTACCTCTCGAACGTTCCCCAGCCTCAGAGAGAAGCTGAGCAAGCCAGACTCCAGGGCAAGAGAAGGAGATAAGAATAGGGAAGAGCCAGAACATTCTGTCGGATCAAAGGCCGCCCTTGGAGGACAGCAGGGCACAGAGCTGACCTGTCCCGAGGACTCCGAACAGTGGCCCTCGCAAGGTGCGTCCGGCAGCGCCTAGGTCAACCCCAGAAAGGAGAGCGGGGCCTGCGCAGACCAGGCCTCAGGACAGGGCGGTCCCCACGCTACACCTTCAGGCAGCGCAGAGTGGAAAGCTCGGTTACTCTGAAGACTGAATTCAGAGTCGGTTTGATAACCACTTAAAGATGGAATCCAAATAGGCCAAATTAAAAAACAATTCGTCCACAGGCCAGATGGCAGGGAGGAGCGGTGACATTATCTCAACTGTCTGCTCACGTGGGTGCTGACAAGGCGCTTGCTGCCGGCTGGGGGCCCCAGACCAGGGCGGCTGTGGATCCGACTCCCGCATTCCAGACCCGCTGCTACTTCCCCTTCTCTTTGCTGCTAAGGGCGGAGGAGGGTAGTGTGAACGCCTGACTTACTTGCAAGCTCTGTCTCTAAGGACTAATGCGTCACGCAGCTGCTGCTTGCGGACACTCAGGAAGCTCTCCGGTGCACGGGGCTCAGGAGTGTGCACACCTTGCTGCGTCCTCTCAGACACTGCTTCCCCTGCAAGGAGCCGCAGAGGGTCAGGGGCACGGGCAGCGCTCGCACGCAGGGTGGGTACCGTCATCGGCCTCCGCGAAGCTGGCTGGCCAGGAACACGACCAGTACAGTGTGCGTGCACTCCATCGTGAGTGTCATGAGGGGACTGAGCCCCTCGTGCACCTGCGGTGCTCGTGGGCAACACCCCGGACCTGCCCAAGGAGTGCCGCGTGCCAGGAGCCCCCTGGGCACTGACACTCTGCACCTCAGAGCTGCAGGGATTCTGAGCAGAGATGTGCGTGGGCGCCACACCCCGTGGGGCCTGTCCTGCTGAGGGCGGCTGAGCCTGGGCGCTGGGGACAGTGGACACAGGATTGTGCCTTGGGGCTTGAGCTGAACATCCTAACTACCTTTTCTGGACAAAGTCAGGATCCTGGGCTCCTTCTCTCCCTCCTCCTTGTGTAATTTAAGGAGATCCAACTTAGAAACATTTTTTGAATAACTTGAACACACGCACACCTTAGTGCTCAGGTCTGTGGACAACCCAAGGACAGCAAACAAAATCCAGCCTCTACGGCTTTTCTCCTTCTTGCTGTCTCTCTGGCAAGGACCTGGAGCATTTCCTTACGCTATGAACTGTGCCTGTAATGCTAGAAATATTACTTCCTGCCCCTAACATCAGCCCTGCCCCCCCCCCCCCCCCGCCCCGTGGGCCTCGTGAAAGTTGGACAGTGGACTCCACCTGGCCTGTCATCGGAGCATTCGCTGGATGTCTGTGACACAGAACCTGCACTGAGCCCACCGACCGCACCTGGGGACATCTGTGCTGTGGTCGGTGGAATGTTCATGGTGCAGGATGCTCAACTCTCTGCAGACCACGGAGGGAGGGGGCCGGCAGCAAGCACAGCCCCCGTGTGACGGCTACTAGAGGTTCTTCCGTGGGTCGGTGATGCAAGCTGGCCCGGGACCGCGTGCGAGGGCCGAGCACGGAGCACCTGGTTACTGGCAGCGGCTGCCGGGCCTGAAAGCTGCAGCTTTTCAAAACTGTGTGCTGTGCGTCTCCGGTGTGTTCTCAAGGGGGGCACAGTGGCTGCCACCCAGCTTTCAGCAGTGGGATCCGGAATCGAGAAGCGCTCGGGGGCATCGTCACCATCCCCGGCCACCCCCTGCCCCCCACATCCACTGGATGGTTCTTTGGGCAAAACGCACTGAGGGCCTGTTCTTGGGGACACAGGAGACGGGGGGGCTGGAGCACCAGGTCCTCACAGAGACGGTCCTCAGGCCCTGCACCTCCGAAAGCAGCCCTCACCTGACAGGTGGTAGGCAGGCTAAGCCCTGCTGGTGGGAGGGGCGGCCGCAGGCTACACTTGGTGAATTTTTGCACCGATCCTCCCTGGAGCTGGTGAAAACCGGGAGGCCACTGTCCCACACGTGGACCTTAATGGTGGCGCCCACTGCAGCTGTCTTCCTTGAGCCCTTTCTGGGTGGCAAGTGTGAGAGGTGGGAGCAGTCGGGGGGGGCAGCACGGACACGGCCCCCATTTGGGTGCTCAGGGGGCGCCTGGCGGCCTCACGTGCGGGTCTGATTTGCGCTTCTCTGTAACCGACCGAACGCCTTCTCACATACGCCCGCCAGATGCACACCTTCCTTTCTGAATGCCGGTCTTCTGCCCATTTTTCTGTTAGGCCGTCTACCTTTCCTTACTGAATTGTAATCAGCATATATTCTAGATGCATGTCCTTTATCAGATGTATGTGTGGCCATGTCTTCTCCAGCCTGTAAGCTGCCTTGTCTCTCTCTCTCTCTCAGTAGCATCTTTTGATGAAAAGAAGTTGTGACTTTAATATAACCCAGTGTATCAACTTACTCCTTTATGATAGCCCTAAAAATATTCCATCCAGCAAGACTGTGATCTGTGAGGAAAACCCTAATTTTAAAGCTATTTGAGCAAATTCAAATTGGGTTTTTAAGTCCCTGGGAGAGGGGAGAGGACAGGGAGAGCAGTGGACGCTTTAAGAAGAAAACTTTCTGTGCTGAGAATGAAAACAAGCTGCACAACATCTGAGAAGCCGTGCAGGACGAGAAACCCTGTTTATCAGCTCTTTTGGGACATCAGAGAAGAGTGAAGCCAGTCTGGGCTCTGGGAACTTGGGTCACCTGTTCGAGGTTCTCAGATTGGAAGAGATAAAGCACAGTTTGGAGAGAGAGACACACTTTGGCCTCTTAGATCCTGAGCAGGAAAGCTCAGCGAATAGGAGGTTTGGAGAGGGGACCTGGCTTTCCCCGGGAAGAGGCTGTGGCCATTCTTCTGTACTAACATGAGGCAGGAACACGGAGCTGCAGCGCCAAGGCCCGCGGGCCTGTGTGTGGTCTCATGGGGCCTTCAGCCCTGCCTCTTCTGCCCTGGACCGTGACCGGCGGTCTTCCGCAGCAAGGGCAGCCCACTCACGGAGAATGAGTGCAGGGTGAGATCCTCGAACTCGTAGGACACAGACAGGGCGAGCTGGAGCCAACACAAGAGAAGACGTGGGGCCAGCTTGTAGGAGGGACTCTGGCAAGGCCCCTGTGACGGGAAGCCAGCCGGTAGCCAACCTGTGTGCTGCCCGGGGCAGGTCCTGCAGGCTAGAGGCAGACAGATGGACCAGAGCCAGAAGCAGAGAGCAGGGTCCACCCCCAGATTACCCGGAGTCGGTGGTCATGGCTGTGCTCCTGCAGGGAAATGGATGTTCCTGGCGGCTGCGCACCCCCACCCCGCGGGCTGAATGCCAGAGGAAACCGAGTCACGTTAGGGCCATGACGCTGGAAGCTTTGGCCGTAACTGGCTGAAGAAGGGCAAATGCTTCTGGGCCACCGTCTCTCCTGGAGGGCTCCCGGAAGAAGGACCGCGTGATGAAACTGAAGCGCAACCTCACAGACAGTGGCAGGCCAGTGGCTCTGTTCCTGGGCACTCCGGTCTGTGTCCTGAATGGGGCAGTCAGCTCTGAACCACCGGCGCCCGGGCCTGCAGACGAGCACTGGGGTCCTCAGACCACACGTGCTCTTGATGTAATCCGGTTCTTCACACACGGCACAGCTGACTGACTGAACATCCGCGACAGCCGTCGACACCGACCACGCTGGGCCAGCAGCAACGTGACACGGAAGAGGACAACAACACCACTACCCGCAAAGCCTGGATCTGCTTGACACAGCACCTGAGGGCACGTGGTTCAGCAGGCCCTCCCCTCAGCAGGCGGCTCAGGGGGCGGCCCGTGGAGGTGGGCAGGGGGCCCTGCGGCACGGTGAAGCCTGGCGCTCGGCTTCTCTGTAGACGCTGCCGGTTCTTGGTTTCTGCACGCCAAGCTTTAGTAAACATTAATAACTCACTTGATGGACTACTAATAAGTACCTTTAATGACATGCCCCATGAATTTATTTGAAATTCTTTAAAGGTCACAACATGGACATCCACCGCCTAGGTCCGTCACAGCCCAAGCGCAGAATGTTCTTTCCAAACACTCCCGCAGTCTCCTGTCAGACAGGCCTCTGCTCAGCCTCCCCTGTAACTTTCAGACACAAGCAAGGGGGGGAACACGCCCCAGGAGGACCTGGGGCACGAGAACCTTCAACTCAACCTCTCCCACATAAGCCCCTTCTCATGGCCTCCTCCGAGAAAGGCTCTGGTGGAAGTCTGAACCCGGAGTATCGACAGCTACCACGGCTATCCCTCCTCGCGTATCGGATGCGTCCCTGATGTTGGCACAAATTCTGGGGACCGGGGTCCACCAACGTCTTCCTTTTCGCTTGCCTGAAGTACAACGCTGCTACTTTTGGCGGCTTTGGTATTGTTTTCACATGTGATAACTGGTTTGTTTCATATTATTTTCTATATTCGTTCTTATGAATGGATTATCTGACTAATTCCACCATTCGTGGAGTCCTGGCTGAGCATGAAGGAACCGAGGCAAGCAGGAAAAACATGCCTCAGGAGCTGGTGGGGGAGCTGAAGAAGCTTGGAGGAGAGAGGGAAGGGTCTAGGCTGAAATACATCTCCAGCCGGATGGAAGGGTCCTCATGACAACCAGAGCCCTGAGGAACGTCACTCCTCAGGAATGAGCCAGCCCAGGTCTCTGGGGGTCACTTCTCCGGCCACAGCCGTCTTCACACAAGGCAAACTCCACTTTTTGCAAACACGTGGATCAAGAATGAGAATGACCAGTACATTTTTAATAACTTGGATCACTGTGCAGTTCTTCGTTGACTGATTTTCTAAGTGGCTTTTGTCAGAAGTAGAGAAATGCCTTAAGTCAGAATCGTGAATTTTAGGCATTGCTTACCAAAGACACTGAACAGATTTGCCCAGAAAACACACAATTTGTGCATTCTAAGATCAAGATGTGGCTCCCCACTCCCGCGGTGTTCCTTCCCACTCTCCACCAGTACGTGGTCCCAACCGCTGGGACAGGACAAGCACATGGCTGACATGGTAACAGCACGAGTATAAGCCGAGTCTGGACTGGAGCCAACATGACAAAGCATGAAAATCTCTGAGTGCAGGATCAAGGGGTGCCGGGTGCAGTGAAATCCAAAATAGCTGCTGTGGGTCCAAGAGCCCTTTGCAGGGAGCCCCGGCTTTGTGGGGTTTTCTTCAGGGAAGGAAGATGGGAATTCAGCACACGGTGCCTGGTGAGGGGCTCATGGATGAGGAGGAGCAGGAGGGCAGGACAGAGGGGAAGGAGGGGGGCCGGCCAGGAGAGCAGTCAGGGGAACCCCGAAGGACATTGCTGCCCGCGCCTCACTGGCCACCCCCTACCGACCCACCGCATCTCGAAGCCCCTCCAGGAAAAGCCCCACAGGTGCAGACGGGGAAGCAACCAGAGACTGCGAGGAGAACTACCTGAGGGTGCCCCTTCCTGCCCCGCCTCTGCTGTCCGCTCCCCACCCCCCTTCCCTTGCCCTCTGCCCTAGGCCCTGCCTCCTGGGGACACTGGTGGAGTCACACACAGCACACGGTTCGTCCCCTTCTCCCCCGTCACACGCAGGACAAGCCGGACAGTCCCTCGCTCGCCATGTTACCACAGCCTACGATTCACCTCATTCCACTTAATAATGTAACCAATGTCGGGTAGTTTATTTTAGTGGCAATATGTATTTTGGTATCTTTATTAGCTTTCTTAGTCCTATTCCTATAGAATCATCAAATCATCTCAAATTCTCCTTAACTTCTTAAATTGCATTTTAACCGTTTTAAGGAATGGATTATATGCTGTTTTAGAGTTAATTAATAAATTTTGGCATTCACAAAAGTTATATATCCCTCATGAACGCCAGGCTTCTGTTCCAATTATCATGCAACAGCGTTATAATTTGTTTCTATGTCAGCTTCCCCTAGACTGTGAATTTCCTCCGCATTCGGTTTTGGTGACGCTACAGTGACAAATTAACCCCAACACTTGAGCGGTTTAACACAACAAAGCTTTACATCTGGGCCTTGCATGTCTGCAAGCACCAGACGGCTCCCTGGGACGCCTCCTTCCCAGCGTGGTGACTCAGCATCCAACCAGCTTCCTGCTCACCAGGCAGAGGAAGAGAAGGGGAGGGTTTTAAATGCTTCCACCCAAGCCACAGTTAGGACCAAAAGGATCCCCGCGATCAGGAGGTCACTTCCCCTTAGCCCGTGGCCGGGCCTGGCCTGTTACAAGAAGCCGGGACCGTGAGCCGGGCGCACCGTGGCAGTTAGTCAACGTCGCCCGGAAAATGAAAGACTCGACTGCCCAGCTGGCATTCGTGGAGAGGGTCACGGAGTTGTTGCGAGCTCTTCCAAGGACTCTTCTTTCTTCTCTTTTCTTCCTTTTTATGTTTAGAGCACAGATTGATCCTTGATCTTCGATCTTTACCTTTCCTTTCTCTGGTTAAATTTGTAGGAAGGGAGCCTACTGCCCTTTGCTTCCCTTCCATCCTCCTAACTATTTTGCCTGAAGAGATGTTGGCAGGTACAATTGCTGTTTCCACTCAGAAAGACCAAATCAGCATACGCTGAAAAGGTCAGAGCTCGCCAGAGCCCCCAGGCTGCCACGCAGGAGTGCCCTTAACAAACGATCCAGGAAAGGGAGCTCAGCCTGGCTTCTCCCAGGGGGCGGTCCTTCTCGCTACTGTAACTTACTAACCAGAGCTGCTCAGTAAAACCAGCCACGGCTTCCCTGTGCTCTTGCAGCATCACCAACCCTGCCAGGAGGCGGGAAAGTCAACAGAGTAAGGGCCGCTGGTGAGCGGAGGGCAGCAGAACACAGCGTCATGCTGTCTTCTCTCTGGGCGTCACAGGTGGCCAGGAGGAAGGACACAAACAGACCCACACAAGTGCGCACTCCACAGTCCCAGTCCTCGTTCGGAAGCTCGGGGCAGAAGTGCAACCTCCAGGCTGCAGCTCACGACTCGGAAATGGTGCCGGACCCCCCCGGCACCCAGAGGAATCATTCTGCGTTCGGCTTGGCCACTCCAGGCTGCAGCTCACGACTCGGAAATGGTGCCGGACACCCCGGCACCCAGAGGAATCATTCTGCGTTTGGCTTGGCCACTCCAGGCTGCAGCTCACGACTCGGAAATGGTGCCGGAACCCCCGGCACCCAGAGGAATCATTCTGCATTCGGCTTGGCCACTCACAGAGATTCGACACCAGGCACCCCGTTCCATCCTCGGCTGTGCCCGTGCGGGGCATGTACATAGCAAAGACGCACGCTAGTTTATCATCACTCACTTTTTTCCAACTGTCTCTATATCATGGCATTATATTCATTTTTTAAACTTCTCACATGTTGGGGATTCTGTCATTAATTTCATACGAGGGTAGGAGAGAAAGCATGACCAAATATTTGCTATAAATGGGATCCGAGGTCTGAGAAGGTTGAGACTCACTGCAGGAGCCCATGTGACATGGTCAGGGGACTCTGAAGCGCTCAGGCCAAGGGGCAAGGCGGGGCCTTCAGATCTGGCAAAGGATCCCAGGCAACAGAAGGAAGGCAGCGCAAGAGAGCCCTGAGTCCCTGTGGGGTCCTGGGGGGACACTGACCCCAGGGGCCCAGACTCCACCCACACTGGCCTGCATGACTGGGAGGGGCAGGGTCCGTGACCCGGTCCACACATACAAGGGAGCTGCTGCCCAGGAAGTCCCGGGTTGGCCCACGAAAAAGACAGAAACGTGTGTAACCACGGCCAGCCTTTCATCTCTGTGTCTTTGGCTGCAGGTATCCATGGTTCCAACAGAAAATAAATATGGAAAGGCAGTAACCACACTCAAGTTTCAATTACTACCCAGGGCGGTAGGAAGAAGTCATGCATAGTTAAAATGACTAATTTGCAAGGGGAATAAAGCACATTCCCAGATAGACCAAGTCATTTCATTTCTGAAGAATTTAGTCAGAATATTTATTTGCTACTTGACAAAAGAGATGACAGATTTCATCAGGGATAAGATCCCCTCCTCGGGTAGACAAAGACAGACTCCAGGCTGCTTTTCACATGCAAATCTACCGTGATTAGGTTAACTCTTCGGGCGCAGCCAGAGTCTCTCTCCGTCCTCCCCCAGCACACCTGCCCACCGAGGAGGGGGTTTGGAAAGCTAAGGGAGGAAGCAATGAAGGAGAACCAGATCCGGCGCTTCCCTCCCCACCTCACCACCGCTCCAGCCCTGGCCACCAGCGGGGGCCACCTGCTGCCCTGGCCGGCTTACTGCGACCTGGCACCACGGGCAGGGCCAGGCGCCCTTCCTGGACGCTGACCCAAGTGCCGGCCCAGTTCCTGGCCTCTTCACGAGACGCAGCCCCTGAGTGTGACCCTGAGCAAGCCGAGAGAGGGGTGGCTCCACAGGCGGCAGGGGACGCGCCCCTCGAGTGAAGGGTCAGCCTGGATCAGCTCTTTATTTTCGCTGCGCTGCCAAGATGGGGTTATTTTGCTCTCCCCAAATACCCTACCCAGCAAATTTTACCGAACAAAGTGCCTGGAAAAAAGCACCCAACGGTACACTCAGAGGCACCCCTTGAACAAGGGCATCACCCAGAAAATGCACTGAATTAGGATTTAATTGCTAGAAATTACTTTCAATTACTAAAAATTACGACAAATTACTTGTTGAATAGACACATTCTTTCACCACCATTAATAATTTAAAATTGCTAATTGTGTGTAATTGTGAGTAATTTTTGTTCTTTGCTGAGAGGCAAGGTGCTCCTTTACAGGAGCCGCTTAGCCGGGGCTGGCCCCGCGCCCCGCACCGCCACGTGCACAGCCTCCAGCCGGACCACCCGGGGCAGAAGACAGCCCTTGGGCTGGGGCAGGGGGTGGGGCGGGCAGCGTCATGCTGCCGACAGACAGGACCTTCCCTGCAGAATAGGGCACACGGGCCCCAGTCCATCTGCTGTTCTGAGAAGAGCGAATCTGGGTTTTCAATTAAATCCAGAGTCCCCAGAAAACACCACCCTGCTTGTCAGCATCCCCCTCACCTTAAAATCCCAGAACCAGCCTCTGATCATGTTACCCTTGCACTTGGACCCGCCACCACCCTGGCGAAGTTGAAAGGGTGCCGACCAACCGTCCCCAAGTGCACCTCCCCTCTTCCCTCTCCATCTGTGGCTTTCTGCCTTCCCTAGGGTTCCTTTCCACCTGCAAAACCCTCCCACCCTTGAAGGCACAGCTCCTTCCTGGATGCCGCCCTGACCGACATGCCCTAGGAGATCCTCCCCAAAGCCTGGTTCCCCTTCCACGCTGGCCCCGACTGCACAGCAATCTCAGTACCTTTCCTCCTGACCTACCTGGCCCCTTTGGCCACAGGGCAGCTTCCAAAGTAAGCCCAGAGCTCCCAGGACTCGATGCATGGAGTGTTTGATCTGGGAGTTGAGATGCCCTTGGCCACAGAGTCTTTCTGTGAGACCAGAGACAGCACAGAGCTGTGGCGGGGCTCACATGCCTCACGTGCCTGCTGCCCAGCTTGACCCTTTGAGTCCCCCAAGTAAGTGTCAGAGCAAACCTCCACAGCAGCCCCTCTGCCTGGCCCCATCCTCCTCGTGGATGTACACACACATGCACAGGAAGACACTCGCAGGTCCCAAACCGAAACCTCCTGCAGGCATTCGGATAACAGGGAAGGTGCATCTTGCGCACAGTGATTTGATTTGTGTTTGCTTTAAAGACAAGGTGTCAAGGAGGTGGGGCTATGGCTTTGAAAAAGCGCCCTCCAGGCCCACCTCTGATACCCATTTGGCCCCTGGGACGTGAGCTGTGCAGGAATAGCCTGGAGTGGTGAGAAGTCAGAGCCTTCACCACTGGATGGGGCCACTGCGCAATGAACGTGTCCTGGGTCAGGAGACGCGGTTGGCCTGGACTTGCTCTCTGTCCTCCAGGAACAACCTGAATCTGCAAGCCTCGCACCTCCTATCTGAGGGGATCGACCTGGTAGATACTGCACGGGACACCAGCAAGAGGAGTGCGGGTGATGGTGCGACAGGGACGTGGTCCGGCCTGTCCCAACTTTCACCTCAACAGAGCAGGCCCCTGGGCGGGTCAGAAACACCACCTTGTGACACTTTGGGGTGACCTCCCCTGACAGAGATGGCAGCACTGTCCCCGTGAGGTGCTCCCACAGCCCCCCTTGTCCCAAATGCTCCCACAGCCCCCCTTGTCCCAAATGCTCCCACAGCCCCACCTTGTCCCAAATGCTCCCACAGCCTCCCCTTGTCCCAAATGTCCTGTCTCCAAAACTGAATTGGCAAAAAGAAAAAAAAAAATGTTTCCTCCTTCTTCCTCTTCCCAGCCCAGCTGGCACCCATGCGTCCTCCCCTCGCCGACCTGTGGGGGAGAGGACCGCCCACGGCTTTACCACACGTTCCGTCCAGGCCCTAACAGGGGGGCACACACAGCCGTGGCCGCATCCTCAGAGCGGAGCCCGAGAGAAGCACCGTCAACTCCCCCCGCCGCCCTGCATCACCTGGTGCTCAGCTCCGCGCAGGCCCTGGACGGTGTTCCCGCCCACAGCATTTCTCACAGAGTCACCTGTGTGAGGAGAACAGGTTTTGTTCTTAGGCTTGCCCTAAATGTTCAGCAAAATGAAAGGAGCTTGCATCTTTGCCTGGGTGTTACCTGGAGAGAGATGTGTGTCAGATTCGGAGGCCTCACCCTGCACGATGTACTGAGGCAGCCGGAGGAGGCCCGGGGGGGACCGCCCACACCCGCTCCTGCAGCCTCCCCAGGTGATCATTCCAGGAAGACGTGGGAATATCCTTCCAGAACGCCACTTCTCACAAATAAAACAGTGGAAACTGAAGGCAGGAACCACTTGCCTCCTACAGGGTGACCTCCCACCTCAGTCCTGAAGCCGTGGGTGTGAAGGTCAAATCACACCATCGAAAAATAACCAATGTGATCAATAACCAATACCGTGCCATTCACTTCCTGGTTTGAACTGGCACATGAGCTTGACCTCACCGAGTGTACCCGGCTACACAAACCTTGGCGTGACCTGAGTGTTCCACAGCGGCTCTTGAACTGCCCAAAATCCTGGAAAACAACTTGTTCTCAGACAGCTAAACTTGCGTAAGGCTTTGTTTGCCCCATCCCTTCTCTACAGACTGCATAACTATACGCGTGCCATCCCACGGCTGGAACACCGCAGACCCTAAATCTGCGCCCCATGCATCTGTCCCTGACACGGGGACCCAGCCAGAAGCTGGAGCTCTCTGCACGCAGAAGCCAAGCTCAGGGAGGCCGCACACTCTTAAACTTTGCCAAGCGACAGCTGAAGAACCGCCGCTCGGAAGGAGGGGGAGGGGTGCTGTCAGAGGCCCCACGTGGAACAGGGTCCCGCCGGCCCTGCTGCGTTCCCACAATCTGCTGCGCACGCGACAGGAAGGAGAGGGCAAGAGGGAGCTGCAGGTGCCCCCAGCGTCCGCCCTCCACCTGGAGATTCAAGATAACCTCATAACCCTGAAGACTCCAGTCTTTACACACAAACCATCTTTATGTATTTAATTGGCCCTCTCTGGGGGATGTTTTTTTGAAACTCGGTCTTTGAAGGCCTTTCATTATGGCACTGAGATAAAGGGAGAAAGAGCAGGGTTTTATAGAGAGAACAGAGCAGATAAAAAGAGAAGGAGGAGATGAAAAGAGCATGGAATGACAAAGGAGGAAGAGCCGTGAAGGACACTGAGGCTCAGACGTGGCCTTTGGTTTTTTCCACCACGCTAGATTCTCCGAGCCAGTTCATTAACTTCACAAGAGAAAAATCACAAACCTCTTTCTTTCTGAGGACTGTATTATCAAATTTTAAATTTTCCCAAACGTTGAACAACGGAAGAAGTGTTTTTGCAGAGAGAGTTTAACTACTGAGTTCGAATTAGAGGAAGAAACGCCTACCGAGGGTGAGCGGGAAAGCAGACAGACAGCGAGCCTGCCATCCTGCGGCGGGCGCCGGCCGGACCCCCGAGGGACTGCCCGGAACCGGACACACGCCAGTGTAAGGACAAGCCGGCTCTCACAAGTGCTGACCGTGTGCTCTTCATCACATCTTGTGAACGTTTCTGTGGTTTGGAAGCACACAGAACGATAGAGCGGTATGCGTTCCTAAACACTGAAGTCCAGCAAGAATACTGGAGTGCGTGCGTAAGGTTTTCTCACTGAGAACGGGGTCGCCCAAAACCTGGAGGTCGGGCATGGCCGCGTGCCCAGAAACATGACGAGAACAGCACAGTGACGCACCCCCATCTCCTACGATCCTCCCGACAACCATGAAAGTCCAATTTTCAACTCTCCTGATCTGACAGAGGGAGGAACAGATCCAGGCTGGGGAGGGGGCCCAGGGAGGGAGGGGACACACGGAGCCTGGCTCCCCTGACACGGGAGCACTGGCCCTTCGTCCCGCCACGTGCCACCGAAGAACACAGGCACCAAGATGACCGTGCGGCCTGGGCAGCATGTCCGTCAGGGGCTGTGCCCCCAGTCTCGACTCCTGACAAAGACGGTTCTCCATAAAGGCTTTTGAGTCAGTAACATATAAAACCAGAGTAAATCCTAGTGTTCTTGAGACTTTAAAGGTCTCAGGTGGCCCCCATCTCTGCTAGTGGGAGAAATGGGCAGAGGCCATTTCTCCGCACTGGGGCTTCCCGCTCAAAACCCAGCCTCCGTCACCCAGACTTTGTGGCCTTCTGGAAACTCCCCTCTTGTAAGAAACCTGTCTAGGGTGAAGGTTTCCTCTGTGGATAAGGTTAAGGAGATGCTGTGTTCTAAGAAGTGGTTCTGGCTTTGATTAGGGAGGCCAGGCCATGAGTAAGGTCTGGCGGAGCCTGTGACTACAGTCCCCGTCATTAATAACCAAGCCCCCTCAGGAGTGGCTCCGTCTTTGTGCAGAGCAGTGAAACAGAAGAAATTAGACATCCACCCAAGAAAGCGTTAGGATACATTTTCTGCTGTTTCTAAACAAATTCTCACCCAGCATCATAAGCACATAATTCTAAAAACAAACCGAGTAACCAGTCTTTTTCTGTTGTCTTGGGAAAAGTAAGTGACTTACCAAAAGTAAGAGGAAAAAGGTCTATTTTGTATTTGAAATCTAGGGTGAAGCAGACATCTTTGAGGATACAACATGGGGCTTCAGAGTGAGCGAGAGAGAGTTATCACCGAGCTGCAGGGCAGACAGCAGATTTGGGGGGGGAGGGTAGAGACCAAAAGCCTTGGCCAATGTATGAAGACTTCCTAAAGCTCACCGGCCACATTTGTAAAGCTGAGATAATTATGCTTATTTTAGAAAATATTTTGCATCTTAAGTGAGATGACACAGGTGGCTGGCTCAGCAACCGGAACACAGATACCGGCCTCTTTCTCCCCTTCTCTAACCTCCTACAGCAGGGCCTTCACATCCCCGAAGGAAAACACACCGAAATATAGAAAAGAGGGATATGCGCTCATCTGGAGAGTATATTCAACTGTATATAAGAAAGAAACCATATTGGCTCATGCAATTTATGATTCATATCATCAACAAGAAGACACCCAGCAAGCGTCTTAGTCATGGATGCCGCCTAGCATCCATGAACAGGAAAGCGAGTCCCCAGTTCAGGTGATTAACAGATCATCCCGAGCTGGCCACCCAGACTCCAAGGCAAGAGGACAGAAATGGGTGGGTGGGCATCAGCTTCCCGCTCACCTCCGTCCCCCAGCAAGCACTCCAGGACTCATCGGTAGTGCTGAGACACATGGGGCCCATCACCACAGTCTCCCCAGCCCCACAAAGCCCGGCCCATCACCTGACAATCTCCCTGATGCCCAGAAAAGCAGAGACAGTGAGAAACTTGGACCAAAATAGACTCCAAGCACCCACCTAGGACGGTCTGCATCTTTGATTCCATGTCTCAGAGAAGCAAACACTAAAATGGCCTACTGTATTTTCTGCCAAATGATTGTGTTCTGCTTTCAAAACATTTTTTACTTTAAGGAAATGAAAAGCAGGTCATATGTTAATCAACTACATGTTTAAAATATGCTTAAAAGAGATGATCCAAAATGTATTTTGAGGTCATTATATTTCCACTGGACATTCCCGGACTCTCCCCAGTACACGGACACACATGTACATGCATTTCTTGGTGTTCATGGGCGTGTCCAATATATGTTGCTCACATGTGCGATCCACATTGAAGCTGAACCCACATGACTCACTACTGGCTACGTTTTGTTGTTGGTGGTGTTTAAGATTTTATTTATTTTAGAGAGAGACAGAAAGAGAGCACGAGGGGGGTGAGGGGCAGAGGAAGCGGAGAGAGAATCTCAAGCAGACTCCCCAGTGCAGCACTCGATCCCACGACCCTGAGGTTACGACCTGAGCCTACATCAAGAGTCGGACACTCAACCCACTGACCACCCAGGCGCCCCAGTACCGGCTACATTCTAAAAGAGTAATAATAACATCAAATAGCCGGCCCACGATGCTTAGCACTTCTTACACATCTCCATCACTCCGTAGGTAATGATCCCCACGGTGCTGCTGAGAACCCCGGAGCTCGGCCGGCTGCACAGATCCCACCCAATGTCACACTGGCAGCAAGCGCAGGGATTGACTCAGAGCCCACAGCCCTGATCACTACACTACAGATGTCCTGGAAAGCACTACAAACCGTCCGTGCATTTCCTCATGACCACATGGGAGAACTCGTAGCTCACAGCTGCATTTCTCAGGCTTGTAGATCTTTCTCTCCCTGCCCCTCATCTCAGTCCCCTGAGGACTTCCCTACACCCCCTCCACGTTCACTTATTCCCTGTCTGCACCCGTCATCTCCACGCAGCCTTCCGCGCCTGCATGCTGGCCTTACCCCTCACTAATAACCGAAGGGGTGACAACACCATCCCAACCAGCACCAGCCATCTTAGTAAATGCTCGCCCTGTTTTCAGTTTTTGTTCACTTTTGTTTTGGTTTTTAGCATTTGGACCCGGTCTTGTTTGCTCTCAGCTGAAAATGCAGGCCATCCCAAGTGTCCTGGTGGGACTCCCCGGCCACTGCGCACCAGGGCTGCGTGGGGAGTCTCCTGCTGGGTCAACGTGTCCACACTGAAGGGACAGGAGGATGCGCCAGGACTGTGGTGAAAAAGAAACGCCAGGGGCCAAGCATCGCTTGTTAATGAGAGGTGGCAATGGCTGATTGCCACGCACCTCCTGGAGACAAGGGGCAAGCCCCCGTCGGCTCCTAACCTCGCTACAGGCCCCACATGAAGCAGAGAGTGAGCTTCACGCCCCTCCACCATGCAGAGCCCGGTCTGACAGGTGGGACCCCGGCGAGCCCTGCACGCTGGTAGGTGGGCCTGGCCCGTCCTTCCAGCCTCGGAACTCCTCCCCAGGAGTTGGCCCGGGCTCCGGCTTTTCTCCTCGTGTGGCCTGTCATCCCTCCCCCACACACAACACAGTGGTCTCTGTGTGTAGCTGCAGATGTGAAGAGGGCCTGCACGTCCCTGTCGGTGTGAGCGGAATGCCGACACCCACATCCACACAGGCCACTCGCTCCACATCTTGTTTCTTGTCTGTGCACTGGTCCTCGGGCAGGTGGACACAGTGAAGAACACCCAGCTCTGAGCCGGGAGTTACAGCCAACGCTGGGCCGGACCCACCGTGGCCTCTGAGGGCATGAGTACTCACCTTCGAGGCCGCGGGGTCAGCCTGCGGGGCGGTCTGCTCCGTAAAACGAGTCACGCAGAAGCAATTCCTAGTGTTCAGGGAAACCGTGAGCACAAACGTGCATTCAGGACAATCAGAAAACCCACTTTGACCCTTAAATGTTGTGTCTAGTGAGCACCTGCCCTCTGCCCAGTGGAGCGCCACACCATTCTGTTACTAATAAGAGAATGTCTGAGATAATCCATCTCCAGGTCCAGTGACAGCGGGAACATTCCTTAAATGGTGGCTGACTGGATGTGGGAATACCTGTGCAGTATCTGGGGACATGGGTGTCCGATTCCTAAAGAAGCTGAAGGATAAAATGCGGGACTCTTGGCCAGGAGCGGGACTTGCTGAGCCAGGAGCAGGAAGCATCTCCATCCCGAGGGGAGGTGGGGGGTTCAGTGCCACGAGGCAAGAGAAAGGCCCGTGCCCACTCTGTTCCATTTGCCTGTAGCAGCTTCCATTTATGTGGCATTCTAGAATTCTCTACCTGCCGTCGCCAGCGTCAGCCCACTGACCTACAACGACTTCCCTTGGCGGGCATCTGGCTCCGTTACCAGGATCTACCGATGACTGTCTCACGCTTGAGGATTTCAGACAAAGTCGCAGTACAGAACTGCGCTTCCTCTGGTGTGTGTGTGTTTTTCTTTTGCTTTGTTTCTCTCTTGAAGGTCTAGGAGCCCCTCCGCCCTTAGTTTTGGTGAACAAACTAATTTTTTAGTTTGGGTTGGTTTCTAATGTTTTACCAAAGGTGTTTATCCACCTGCCTTTTGTCTTGAAACATGAGATTCACGGAGTGTTCTGTGGTGAGCACACCACCCCGAAGAGCCGAGCGCGTCGGTACGTCTGCTGCTTGGCTCCTGGTCCGTAGCCGACCTGCAGAGGACGGACGCAGCGCGGAGAAACCCTCTGCCTGCACCGATGTTCCTGCACGTTGTCATTCAACTCCTGACTTCAGATAAAAGTGACTTCTTCACATAGCTTTGACATTTACTCACAGACCAGCTAACACCCCCAGAACCCTACACAATCACAAGAAAGTTTAACTCAAGAAGAGAGAGATGAAAGAGGGAGAGAAAGCAGAGGAGGGCTAAAAACTATTTCCAAAGTGAGAGGTCCGGAATCCGTTTGTAATTATCTGCCCACCTGAGTCCCAAGGCTTTTATTTGGTAAGACAGGTAATACGAGCCTGTCGCATGAATTATTTCAAAGAACAGAAGATCGGCTCCATGACCTACAGAGCTTTTAGTGAGGTTTAACACTAAATTACAGCCCATAAATTGGTGTTTCCCCCCCCCCCCCGCCCCACCTTCCTGCTTCTCTCAGAAATGCAAGGTGTTCTGTGCCTTCTGGGAAGCTCCCAGGTTTCCCAGGCCCCGGCTGCGCTTCTGTGGGTACATCTAACTCTCCTGAGGAGGGAGGCTCTGTCGTGTCGGAAATGAAGTCTCCCTGAAGCAGAGAATGGTCCCCACTCCAGGGTGTTCTAAAGCAGATGCCAGCCTCCGGGGTGGTTTTTCCATTAATGCTCAACAGCACCCTCAATGAGCCTTTAGCTTTTCCAGTTTTAATAGGATGAGGTCTACCTGGCTTCATGCTTTAAAATTAAAAAGCAAAATATCTAGTTTGTATGAGAAAAAAATGCAAGTTTTTCCAGTGTCCAAAGTTAAGAAATCTACCTTTTAATTATAAGGACAATATATAGTTTGTCAGTTTTTCTTGATATCCAAGCATCTTCTAAAAGGCAAAAATTTGATTCTCAAATACATAGAAAGAATGACTCTGGTTTGCCCTCTAAGTGACAAGTAACTAGTTTTCATTTCTGCTCCCATGTTTGTCGTCAGTCTTCCATGTAAATTTAAGGTTCACTCTGGTGTCAGCTAAGTGCATCCCAGCTCAGGGAGCAGAGTTCTGTCTTCTGCCTCTATTCTGCTTTGAGAATCCGTCACGCAACTGTCTGTCACCAGCTCCCGAAAGTGCACTGCAACATCAGAAATGCGTCTGGATGAACCGCTGGAGGGGGTCACGCAACAGGACAGGGAAGCAGGCTGGAGGCGAGAACTGGGGGAGGACCTGGTGAGTGGGAGACTCCCGCGGAGGAGAGGAAGGGGGAGAAGCTCAGCACTGAAGGGACACAGAGCTTGTCTCCTTCCATGTCCTTCCGTGTGATTTGCTCACCTTACTGAGAACCGGGACACATGTGTCCACTGAACCCTGCCCCACCTTGCGCTTCACCACACTCCCACCATGACACGGGGGTTGCTGAGACCTGGTGTTTGTATCTAATCATCATCTTGCCAGCTTTCTTCAGCACACTATCAGATACCATGGTGGACGTGACTCAAGAGTTACATCCACGAAAGATGAATTTGTGTCGGTTAGTCTACACCCTCTTGGCCCATCCGCTCGTCCCCAGCTGTGTGTATCCTTTGGAGGCTGCCGATGGGGCGGGCAGTGTGTGGGATGTGGGCACAGAGGCCCCCTGGTGCTCCTGGGAGGACGGCAGCTTCCTGGACAAAACACTGAGCGCCAGGCAGGGGCAGGTGGACTGCAGGAGGGCCCACTGAGTGTGGCCAGAAGCAACATTCTGGAAGTCCTTGAAAATCACAGAAAATATGGGATCTTTACCCCCAAAGACATATATTTCCTAGTTACTCTGCTCCTCAAGAGACAACGGTGAAAACGCAGTGTGCAGAGCAAGACTGGCTCTCTCACAATGGAGTTCTTAGAGGAATAGGCGCTATTCCTAACCTAATAAAGAACTATGTCGTTTCTGGTATCACAGCTCTGAAGAGCTAAGGAGAAATAAAGCTTAAAAAATCGATCATATTTTCTCTTCTAACTACAGGACTATTTTCTCTTCATTTCAGACTGATCAACATTTAGAAGTAGCTGCTAACTCTTCGGCTTTCACATGTTTGTCCTGGTGTCAATAATCTGGAAACCAATTCTGAAATGTACCAGGGGAGCTCTTTGTTCAAAGGAAATCTGCCAAGAACGCTTCAGGAAGTAGAGAGGCCGCCTTTGCAATGTGAATGACATCGCTAGTCCATTCGTTGGACGCCATATTTCCTTCTAGATCAGCAATCCTCAGCCCACAATATTGCAAGCTCACCTTGACTATTCTTTCTACTTCTTTACAGAGAAAATGTTTGTCTTGGGAGGGGTTTTCATTTACTTAAGACCCCTCATTTCTCCTTTGATGGCAAAACCCACCAGTAAGGAGTGGTGCTTTAGAGCCAAGGAGATGTTACAAACAAATACGGGCTTGCAAAGAAAATGTGGTTCCGGAGGATTCTTGCCAAATAGGAGAGAGTGGTCAATGTTCAGTCACACGAAGGGTTTTGCAGGGTTTGGGCTGCTATGTGCATACACCCCACACGCCATTGTTGAAAGTGACAGGTGCTCTAGGACCCTGTGTTTGCAGGGCTGAGGAGGGCTGCACCGTCGTCCGTACATGCGGCGGGTCCTCTGTCTGAGGGAGGACAGCTTGTGAACAGAACGGATTCCCCACTATGAATATACACAGTGCTTACTGCACTTACAACACCAACTTTCTGAAAATGTAGGTATATGACTTTTTAAATGATTAGGCTTATCCAAGTGTTCTGTACCACTCAGAGTCACTCTTATTGGTTTATAGTTCTTTTTAATTGCCTTTTCACATTCCTTAGAGCAAAGCGGTTGATGGTATTCTTCTGTGATGTTTAGATTCAGCTCACCCCTAGTGATGCTTCCTTCCCCATTGTCGTACATCTACTCCTTTTTATTATTGGTACTGGTCAAGCAGGGGTCTCTCCGCTTTATAAGTCTTGTCGAAGACCCCAGTTTTTTGTTTTCTCAATGTTTTCGTTATTTCTTTATCTCTTTCTTGTTTTCTGCTCTTTCCTTCATTAGTTCCTTCTTTGTACTCTCTTCTGCTTGCCCTGTCAGCCTCTTTATTATTTAATAGATCATAAAGTGTTTCGTGCACACAAACGGGAATAAAATAACCTAATAAACAGCCTGTACTCACCACTGTTTTCTGTAAGATGTAAAAGGCCACATTAGAGACCCCTCCCTGCCTGCATCTCTCTCTTTGCCTCACCCCAGAGGAGACAACTGTCCTCACGTTGTACTCAGCGCCCTGTATCCCCCATTCCATGTGGACCACACACGTGAGTTCTCCTAAACTGCCGACGGTAACTGTTTTCCTCTGTCACCTCCGCATAGTCTCAGACTCTGCGCGTTCTATATGACCTCGCTTTATTTGCTCAACACGTTTGTGAGATGCAGACACGCTGGTATGTGTGCATCCAGTCTGCTGGCCTTGGCTACGCATAACGTTGAGTCGCGTCCTGGCTGATGGATGTTCAGGTAGGTTATTTCCACGGGTTTGCGTTGCCAGACATAGCAAAAATGATGGTTATAGACCGAGCACTGATGTCTGGAGCACAGACATATAATCTGGAGTACATAGCTGGAAGTGGAGAGCTGTGATGTAGGACATTCACTTAATTATCTCTGTTGCCAAAACAGCTTCCAAAATGGTTGCGTCAGCCGTGTCTAAGACTTTCCAATTTGCCCTAGATTCTGGCCAATACTTGGGATTCTCAGATTCTTTCATTTTTGCCATCTTATAGTTAATGAAATAAACTCTTATGATTTTAACTTCCGTTTTTCTGACTTCTACTGAGGCTGAGCGGACTTCATTTCTTACTGATTTATGAGTGCTCTTTATGTTCTGGGCCTTGTGGTCCAGGTGCCGCTCTGTCCCACGGGCCATCCCCCTCCACTCGTCATCCACTCTCAGTGGCCCCTCTACCAGGTTCCCACCACCTGTGAATGTCCAACTGAACATAATGAAAATCCTGCGAAGGACAAGTACCAGCTCTGTGACCGTACATGCCCTCCACGCACATCTCCCTCTCCCCACCCCACAGCGCGAATCTGCCTGGAACTTGGCGTGGGGGGCCTCAGCTGGACCTCAGAAAGAAGGAATGACTCCAACTTCCCGGGACAGAGGGAGGGTTCTCAAACAAGAGAAGACAGGCTAGTAAGTGGAGGTTGACTGCAAGCAGAGAGACTGATCAAGGAGGAAAATGAAGAAGAATGCCAACGCTCAGCTCGACCTGCTGCACAAAGCGACTGGGTGCAGAACGCGCGTATAACGCTGAGCCAGTGCCGAGTTCCTCTGCAGACGGCCGTCAAGTCCGGCAATCGCTCTGCCGATCCTGGTGTTCCATACCATTAAATGATTTCTTTTCATTCTCTTTCAAGGAATTATAAAACTGTGTTAGTTTTTTTTTTTCAATTTTGCTTTTTTGCTTTTGGTTTTGACATATAGCTCAATACAACAGGAGATTCTTGCCAGGAAATAAATCCATAGTTGTTTTCATGACAGCAAATTATGTGCCAACGAGTGACATTTAAATGCTGAATTTTAATGGCTTGTCAGAAGAAGTGAAATGTATTTTTAAAAAATTTAATACATGAGAGAACAATGAGAAGAGTTCTTCTTGTAGGACACAAGAATGGTAAACAGAAAGTGAACATATTTTTTTCCTTGATGTATATATTTACATTGAAAAAGAAAATTGTACAATTAAATCCCATTTTCCTTTCCTTCCTCATGAGGAAGGCTCCCCAACGGCGGTGCAAGCAGCCGTCAATGAGACCGGCAACCACGTCGCCAAACAGCAATCTTCATGTATGAAACACACAACCCGCTCTACTTCAAATGTGCCTACACAGGTAGAATGACTTTAAGGGATTCTGAAAAAGCTCCCTTCCCAAAAACCATCTCACATCAGGCTAACCGAGTTCAGGAAACCAGCAGGATTGGAGATTGCTTCCTTAGCGTTAAGACATAAACTCCCCAACCCCTCCAGGGTGTTATATATTGAGCTTTTCATGACCAGAGTGAAAAAACCTAAAACATCCAAAGAAAATTTGAGAACGAGAGTAGAGAGCACTTATTGAAAAGAAATCAGAGGAAGAGTTCCAGATTACATGGTGCTGTTTGAAACAAGTGTTAGATGAGGGGCTCAAAGTGATGTGGGCACAGGCACGTGTGCATGTATTTATACATGTGTGCACATGTATGTGACCGTGTGCCCATACCGGTGTACATATGCGTGGTGGCATGTGTACATGTGTGCATCTATCTGTATGCATGTGTGCGCATGGATGTGTGGGTGTGCGTGTGTTCATGTGTGTGCATTAGTACACGCATGCACGTTTGTGCTCACATTGTACACACGGATGCATGCATGTGTGAGTGCATGTGTGTACATGTGTTGATGGGAGTGGAGGTGGTGACCGCTCACTGAATGGCAGCCATACTGCATTTATGCTAAGGCTTGCTGTAGGACAAACAGCAGGGCAGTCCAGAATCAAAATTACCCGGCTTTAAATTCGTACTGGTTGGGTTGACATGGCCCTTTCCCCGTACGTGGGCATGGGCCAGCTGCATGAACCCTCAGATGCAGTTACAGGAGCAGGGCTGAGACACAGCAAAGGGCCAAGGAGGACCAGCCCCTCCAGGCTCAGGGTTGTCTCCCATGCTTACTGAAGACACAGACTCCCAGGTCTTGCCCCGTGGCTCTTTTCAGAACCATTGGAACGGGCCCATGGATCTGCATTTTCCAAGTTCCAAGGATGAGTTTTCCCAGTCTGAGGAAACCCACAGCCCCAGGAAAGAGAGGTAACGGGTCAGGAGGCAGCCGGCAGCAGGAAAGCTGTCCTAGGGCAGAAACGAGCTAGAAGGCTCAGCTCTCCATCCACAAGAGTTGTGTCCTCTTGTCTGTGATGCACCAGAGCTGACCCTCAGCCAAAGCCCGCAGCAGGCTGGGGACTCAGCGAGGTGTAGCTCTGTGCATCATGTGGCTGGTGTGACTTCCTGGCTCCAAGAAGATGCCCCTTGTCTCCAGGAGCACGCACCAGAAACACAGGAGCAGTAAAGCTAATCTCAAGGCTCACAAGCAGTCAGGAAGATCCGATGGTCTGCGGGGTGCATGCCGAGGAACAGGCGCTGAGCAAGGTCGTAAAGACAATGTGCCACCTCTGCCTCTCTCAGGGAGGCTGCCCTTGTCGGCTTCCAGAGTCAGGCCATGGCTGGGATGGGGCCAAGATGAAGCCAGGGGCGCCCGGTCACACGAACGATCAGACCCAGACGGGGGCTCACCATGGGGCAATATCAAAGTCAAACACTGTGATCGTTCTGCCACCTGAAAGTGCTTTTCCTCTGTTTTTCTCTCCCTCCCAGGTCCCCTGAAAGAAAAGGATTCGGAATGAAGGGTGGGGAGGGGGCCGCAAGGGTCCTTCGGGAGTCAGTCTGTGGATCTAAGCAACAAGCACGGCCCAGAGTACCGTCCCCTGTCCTGTTCTGAAGCAGGGTTCCAACTCCTTATAAAGAGCAGCTCAGACTTATGCCCATACTTCATATTCTCCAGCTGGATAATGATTTTCTCAAGGAACCATCATTAAACTGTGTAATAACTGCAGGCCTGACCCCAGAACCGGATCTTCACATGGACCGTGGGAAGTCTGGAGGCGGGTCTACCCCTAAGCCTTGTGGACCACGCATCTCCAATGTGCTGACCGAGGGAGGCAAGAAGCAGAGAAGAGGTTCCAGCCATCAGCTACCTGGGAGGTGAGTAGCAGAGAACTGGCCAGCATGAGCCATTGGGGCCTGAGGGGATGTACAAAAATCATCTCCAGAAATCTTCAGAACAGTGTGGTTCAGAAAAGCACAATGATTCTCCCCATGAAGTTTCTTTTCAAACTAGACTATAAAACCCCACTTCACACCTACACCTCCAGCCTAATTGGGGTGTGACTTCCAAGCCACTAACAAAAAGAAATGCAATTTGCCCTCACAAGTACAAGCTAATTGAGGGGTACATCCGTGAGCCTGTCCGTCACTTTGACATGCCCTCTGTGACTAAGCAGCAAACAGCCACCAGCAGCAGAAGCGCCCACCATCTCCAAGACAGAATCCCACACCCACCAGACAGACACTCCCAGCTTCTGTGGGAGGTGCCAGGTGGCTCCCAAGAAACCTCTGCAGCCTGCTTCAGGACCAGCCAGAGGGAATCAACTTAGACCTGGGGAAGGGGGCAGTTCTGAGCAAGACAGATGTCACAGGGCAGGGTTGGGTGACCTAGGGCAGGACTGGGTGACCTAGACGGCCCACACTCACTGGATGAAGAAATTGAGTCTCAAAGAGGTTTAGTAACCCCTTACCCCTCCACACCCATGTCTGGAAGACAGTTTGGTGGTTTCTTATAAAACTAAACCTGCTCTTATCATATGAACCAGAAATGTACCCCTTGGTATTTAACCAAAAGAGCTGAAAACATGTCTACACAAAAAACTTCACAGAGATGTTTACAGCAGCTTTATTCACAACTGCCAAAACTTGGAAGCACGCAAGATGCCCTTAAGTAGGTGAATGGATAAACAAATGGTCGTCCCTCCAGACAATGGAATGTTATTCAGTACTAAAAAGAAATGAGCTATGAAGCCATGAAAATGGAGGTACATGGAGGAACCTTAAATGCATGTTACTAAGTGAAAGAAGCCAATCTGAAGAGACCTTATATACTATATGATTCTAACTCCATGCCATTCTGGATCGAGCAGAACTATGGAGACACTAAAAAGACCAATGGTTGGAGGACTGGGGTGAGGGAAGAACAGGGGGAGCACAGAGGAGTTTTAGGGCAGTGAAACTACGCTGTATGATCCTATCATGATGGACACAGGTCAGTGTACATTTGTGCAAACCCGTGGAGTGTACAAAACAAAAAGTTAACCTTAATGTAAACTAAAACAATGTCCAGCTTTGGCAATTTCCATCTCACAGACCAGAGGCCCATGAATGAAGGTGGAGGGTGGGGGCAAGGCCCCTGAAGGCTACACAAGCCAAATATCTGTACTGTTATTATTTCTCCTAGCCTTTCCCCAAAGGGACCTATGGCCTCTGCTAGGATGACTGTGCACCAGGGAAGAGGAAATAATGAGATTTTTCAGTGGTTACCAAACACTGACTCTGGACTGACACTAACACCAGGAAACCCAAATGTCACTAATATCCACCAGTCAGAGAGGGGCTTATAGGAACCAGGTGATCAGATTCATCCTGGGGTATTTCCCCAGTTCCAGAACCCGTAACTGGAACAGACACACTCGGCAGCCGGCAGAACCCCCACACTTGTTCCCGAACTTGTGGAGCCAGGGCTATTCTGGTGGGAAAGGCCCTAGGACTGCCTCTCCTTACAAAACCATATACCGTATACCAAAAGCAGTTCTGCATCCCTGGAGGGGGTGATCAGTGCGAGGTTAGTGCCACCGTCAAGGATCTGAGGGATGCGGGGCGGTGACTGATACCACACCCCATTCAATGCCCCTAGCTGGCCTGTGCACAAGACAGGCGGATGGCGGAGAAGGACAGCAGGTTATCACGAACTGACCCGGGGGTGAGCTACCCAGCTGCTTGCTGCTACAGCAAGTGTGGTCTCCCTGATAGAACCAGTGAACACAGCACGGGACCCACGGTGCAGCTACTAGTCGGTGAGTGCGTCCCCTACGCCCGGAGTAAAGATCACCAGAAGCGTCTGCTCTCACCGGGCTAGGCCAGCAATGCATCTTCCCTGTGCTGTCATAGGTCTATCAACACTCCAGCCCCCTGTCAGTATCTGTCCTCAGGGGCCTTAATTAGCTCTCCTTTCCACAGGACATCATGCACGGGACATCAGTACAGTTACAATATTAGGCTGATTGGACCTAATGAGCAGGACTAGCAACTATCCGCATCTCTGGGTAAGACATTTGCACACCAAAGGATGTCAGTGGCAGAGGCGGATGATGGTTGCAGCCTTCGAACGGCTCCTGTAGGTGAACTACAGAGCAGACCCGCAGGACTTTGGAGCAAACCATGACGTCCTCTGCAGACAGCTACTCTCCTTTCAAGAAACTGCTTCCGGCCCTGCTACTATACCTTGGTCAAGGAGGAACGCTCGACCATGGTCCTCCAAGCTACCACACGACTTGGCTACGATGAACTAGATGGTCGTTCTGCAGCTCGCGCACATCGTTGCCCCTCTGCCCACTCCCTCTGATCTGCAGCAGCGGCCCTGCTCCTCCAAGGCCCCATTCAGCCTCTCCAGCCCCTGGGAACTGTGTCTTCAGCTCCCTGATGAGGGGCCGGCTTCTGCGGGACACCTCATCACCAAGGTCAAGGCCCCGAGAACAGTCATGGACTCCTGTCGGTCCCTGTCCTTGACCTCTCACCTCACACCCACCGTCCCTCCCCACGGTCTCCCTGCAGATTAAGGCCCCATGAACAGCAGCTTGGTGGAGACGCTCTCTCATCTCCCACAGCTGCACACAGCAAACCCCTGTAACTGACCATGCACGTGGTCTGCCTCCCTGACTGAACCCCAGGACAGCCGGTGTCCCGGGGAAGAGGGTGCCGCAGCCCAGTGACTGCGAGTGAATGAACAAACATAGTTCTTTTTTTAAAAAGATTTTATTTGAGAGAGAGAGAATGAGCAAGAGAGAGCACGAGCAGGGGGAGGGGCAGAGGGAGAAGCCGACTCCCTGCTGAGCCCGACGCGGGGCTCACTCTCAGGACCCCAGGATCATGACCTGAGTCGAAGGCAGAGTCTTAACCGACTGAGTCACCCAGGCGCCCTGAATTAACATAATTCTCTCCTGCAGAACTTTCCAGTGTGCTAGCCCGCCAGTGTACATTACGAACATTCAAAAGGAGGAACAGAGCAAGTACTGTTCCCCAAACTTACTGGACCACAGACCTTCTTTTCTTTATGGAGCGACGGATAAGCCCTGTAGGATTTGAGGAAGAAAGAATGTAGGGGTTCTCCTGGTCCCTCACTTCCGGGCCTGGGCCCCCAGCAGGGCCATTCGGGTACTGACCATGCAATTTCACTCCAAGAACTTCACCCCCAACCCTCACCCAACACCATGGCGATGTTTGCAAGTCAGCTCCTGTCCAGACTCTAAGGGTACAAGGAAATAGGGCTCCACCCCCGCAGGAGGAACAGGTCACAGTAATGGTAAGCATGCTGATGTAGCTTCCCCTCTATCGTAAAAATTATATACATAATATTAATTACACATGATAATTACACATAATAATTTTCAAATTATTGTAATTTGTAAAATTATCTTCTGAGCACCCCTGTGAAGTAAACAGATAAAAGCAATCTCCTGTGACAAAACCGTATAACAGAAACTTGCATAAAGACAAGTATGTAGAGGCAAGCGGATATTCGGGAGGCCGGTCGGCCGCTGGGTTGGGTGTGGCCAGGTGGGCTTGAGCGGGCTGCCCAGCGGCCTCCTGCTGCCTGCCCGGCCACTCCACAGGTCTCTCGGACTCTCTGAAGCAGGGACAGAAGTGCTGGGGGTCCCGCACGCGCAGCGGCAAGCCAGGGCCGCGTCTAACGCACGAAGGAAACTCCCGCCGGAACACTCCATGAGCAAGCCTGCTTGCTCCCAGTCTGCTTCTCTCCACTGCAACACTGGCCAATTTCGTCCTTTTCTAATTCCTCGCCACCTAAGAGGCCCACGATTTCCACGGAGCACCAAGTGCAGTCGCAGCCACCAGAAGTGTGCCCAGTCCCAGGACACAGTTTTGGGCCAAGCCCGCCTACCTGTACGGGACAGCTTCTGCAAGGTGGCGGTCAGGCGCTGCAGAACCAGCGGCGACACTTCATAGCGGTCTATGTCTATCACCGGAACCTTCTGGCACCTTCCAAACACTCCATCTGTGGGGAAAGGGAGGCAGAGAAGAAAGAGAAAGTGACATTTCGTTTTCAGAGAGAAGAAAGGTATTAAACACATCCTTGCAATATATTCTAATTATGCACCGTGCTGAGGCTTTGGAACACGGCTTGAGAAAGTCATCAAAACGCTATCAGAATTCAGAAGCACTTGGAAAGTAAGGGTTTATTTAAATAAAAGAGCATCATGGAAAGCACAATTGCAAAGGTATAGAGAAAAGGACGTGAATGCAGAGTCGTTTGCGTTTTCGATTCTATTTCGCATCCCTTGCTCCCTCGCCTTCCCCACCTCTCACTTTTTATAATTTCCTGCCCCTGGCTTTCACCTTTCTGATGTGAAGCTTTGCTTCTGACAGTCCCATGACAAAAAAAAATCAATAACATTCAGGGCCAGTTTTCCAGATGAGAAACAGAACACCCAGGAAATATAAATATTAATTTGCAGAAGTCATGAGGACTGTGGAAGCGTCTGCCACGCGGGTGCCGTGTTGGAGGGGGCTGGCAAACAGGGGGCAGACCCAGGAATGGCAACAAGGCCCGTTTCAAGGGGAGTTTCGGCAATGTGGCAAAGGAGAGGTGCTCCCAGAACAGGAGACATGAGCAGGGACCAATTTATCTAGCTCTGTTCCATTTGTCTAAAATGACAGACTCTGCTCATCATCTTTTCAAACCACACCTTCTAATTAATTTAGGCCCCAATTAGTCTTTATTCGGCAAATTGTTCACTTTGAAATAAGCTTCCTGTAGGGGGTTCAAACATCCAAATTACTGTCTTTCGTACACACAAAAGACTAATTCAAGGGCCAGTGCGTGATACACAGGGCGGCCATCTGCAGTTTCAGGCCCGGACGGAAAGGGGAAGCACTTCTTTATTGTTCACGACGGGCTCATTGCACGAAGTGTAGCTGAAGAAAGCCATTCAAATGCAACAAGTTTAATTAGCAGAAACACATTTGCCCAGTGCCAGGCTGACTCAGTAATTACTGGTCTGATATTACATATGTGCTTCAGACGGACGGTGCTGTGTGATTAGCAGAAAATCTTCTTAAGTATCGAAAGCATACCGTGAATTTCTATGGGACTCTGCAAAGCTCACAGGATCTGGGAAGACAACCTGCACAGCTGAAGTCAACCTTCTGCCATCGCCACCACACTGGGCTCCGGGGCACTCTGTCTGAGCGACTCCCTTCAATTAACACAATGGCCACATTGGGCCAGAGTGATTCCCAACGACAGTTCTCTTGGAGGGAGGGTCTTGTCCCCCTGCCACCACCCAGTGAGACGCAATTTTCTCCACACAAACACAGACAGTAAGTGTCCCTGTGCTTTTGATTTTATTTTGTGCAAAGAACACCATGCCTGTGGATGGTGTGTTTACTGGGGGGGAGGGGGAGGAAGAAGGGGCTAAGAGAAAAACAAAGAACTCTTTAGAATGCACCTAAAACTTTCAATTTCCTTTGCAAATGGAGTATCTTGAAAGTAAAATCATAATGCATGGGGACTAGAAGGAGCATGAAGATGGTCTGATGCCACATTTTACAAATGAGCATCGTGACCAAGGCCATAGGAGGAAGAGAAATCGGGTTCCTGACTCCCTCCCGGCTGGAGTCCTCATCAGTGAAAAGTGGCCAGACATTTCCTATCTATCTTGGAACATCCCAAATGAATTAATTCCCTTCTGAAGTATAATGGCATCATTCCTTAAATTTGGTTTATGCTGTAAAATGTCGTAAATATATTTTCAGAAAAATATTTATTGGATTTTCTTGAAATCTTTCTCTTAAACATGTATTTAAAACACATATATATAATGTAATACAGAGTATTTTTTGTATTTTTAAAATTAGTTTTAGCTACTAATTTGGTTTTAATGATTTGAAAGTTGAAACTAAACTAACCATTGATTCTCTTTGCCCCTAGACTACAGCCTTGCTGATAGGACAGATCTTTCCCCAGTACATTTTTTTAAACTTTATTTTTTAAATAAACTTTTTTTATTAATTAATTTATTTATTTGAGAAAGAGAGTGTGTGTGAGTTCGGGGAAGGGCAGAGAGAGAGGGAGACTGAGGCAGGGCTCAATCTCACAACCCTGAGATCATGACCTATGACCTAAGCCGAAATCAAGAGTTGGATGCTCAACTGACTGAGCCACCCAGGTGCCCCAAATAAACTTTATTTTTATCATTTTTAAAATTTTGATTCTATTTATTTGACAGAGAGAGACACAGCGAGAGGGAACACAAGCAGGGGGAGTGGGAGAGGGAGAAGCAGCCTTCCCGCCGAGCAGGGAGCCCGATGCAGGGCTCGATCCCAGGACCCTGGGATCATCACCTGAGCCAAAGGCAGCTGCCTAACGACTGAGCCACCCGGGCGCCCCTAAACTTTATTTTTTAAAGCAGTTTTAGATTCACAGCAAAACTGAAGGGAAGGTACAGAGATTTCCCGTATACCTCCTGCCCTCACACATGCATACCCATTCCCATAATCAACAGCCCTGGCCAGAGTGGTACACTTGCCCCAACTGATGAGCCTACGTGGATACATCATTATCACCCAAAGTCCATAGTTCCTATCAGGGCCATTCTTGGTGCTGGACATCCTATGGCTCCGGACAAATGCACAAGGGCACGTATTCACTCTTTTGGCATCACACGGAGTACGTTCACTGCCCTGAAGATCCTCCGTGCTCCACCTGTTCATCGCTCTACCCCTCTCAGCCCTGGCACCACTGGTCATTTGACTGTCTCCACGGCTGTGTCTTCTCCAGAATGTCATAGACAGCTGACCCTTGAACACGCTGGTTTAAACTGTGCAGGTCCACGTTTAGACACAGATAAATTTTTTTAGAAGTACAGTACAGTATTCTGTAGATGCACGTGTAGGTGTGTTTGCACGTGCACGTGCACATGTGTGCATCTACACGCGTGTATACAGTGCATGTGCACATGCACACACGTGTGCAGTTTTCATGAATGCGTGCGTGTGTCAGCATGTCTGCATGTCTGCGTGTGTGTGCGTCTACACGTGTGTACAGTGTGTGTACTTGCACGCACGTGTGCACTGTTTTCATGAATGCGTGTCAGCATGTCTGCATGTGTGTGCATGTGTGCATGTGTGTGTCTCTACATGTGTGCTGCACGGTCATGCCTTTGTCTTCGCGTGTTTTGTGCTGTGCACGTGACATGTATGTGTGTGTACGTACACACACAGCCTCGACTGTTTGTTAAATGGCCAAACTCAGTGTGAGAACCCACGGATACTGCTATTCCAGCATCATGTAAGTTCATCTAGGAAACAGATATTGTTTGTTAATTGTTGTTAATACCGCCTTGTTAATACCACCTTGAAAGAAACCTGATTTCCGTATTTATTACTCAATAAACAACTTCGCGAGCTTTCTCTGTGTCCTCTAGAGGGCCGTGTGCACACTCTCATCAACACGCTTCGCATTATTTCCAGCCCCATATCTGCTGTGCATTTGCGAGTCCATCCCTGCCCCGTGTTCTGCCTTGCACCCCAACCTTGGGAAATGCACAGCTCTGCTCTAACGTCACCTGCTGGACAGACGGAATACTGTGGGACATGCTTCTGGGGCAGAAGTGGACATGCAAACTATTCACGCACGACTGTGATACAGAATACAGAGGAACATGCTACCGGGCAGCATGAAGAAGGGGCACTGACCTCATGCAACATACAAAGGCCCCAGGAAAGTGGCATCAGGTTGGGCTCCAGCATTTACAGAACGGGGTTGCCTACATGGGGCTGGCAAGGACATCTAGGTAGGGGGGCAGGCTCTGTGGAGGGCAGGAAGCCCCCGATCCCTAGAGCTCTGGGACCTAGGGACTGAGCTCCAAGACGTGAAGCAAGTCGGACAAAGCCTGAGGGCATGGGGCCTTCCTCCTGGGAGCTGCTAGGACCTTACAGGCTGGTGTTTCGTTCTGCCAGGAGCCACGGGGTGAAGGGAGCTGCCTGTCCATAGGAGGGTGGTTCAGCGAGGATGGCCAGCATGGAAACGAGAGAAGGGATAGATCTGCAGCCTTTTCAGAGGGGATCCCCTAGGATGCCAATGCCGCCCAGCTGCAGGAGAGCCCCTTCCACGTGTCTGTGGCACAGGAAAGTTCTAGGGTTCAAGCGCATATTCTGAAAGATGGCCCAGAGAACACGTGTTTTTCCAAAGCAGTAACAAAGCTGCCTTCCTGCCAACTGGGAGAGGTGGGGAAACATGCCCCAGCGGCGCCCGGGCTGAGACTGCACCCTTCCTGGGGGGTCACCGCCCAGACCTCTGTGGGCAGCAACCACAGCAACCACAGAACCATGGCATGTGCTTAACATCCCCAAATCTGCTGACCTCAGGGAGTTCTAAGGCTGTCCCCAAGTCTCAGATTTCTGGAACGGTAATCCCCCTCTTTATTTTGCAGAGCAGAAGACTGGACCTCCACAGCTTATGGAAACCAGAGAGTACACGGTTTTAAACACAGAAAAAGAAGGGATGTCTGTGGTCCCGAGAAAGCAGATGCTGGCCTCCACCTGAGCATCACTGACCAGTCATCCACAACTGGGCAGCTAGTTTCTTCCATTAGAAAGAGAAACCTTGATGATTTTTTTTTGCTGGATTTCTGGAAGAATGTGAGAAAACAGCTTGTTTATATTGTCTGTACATTTGTTGTAACCAGTGTTCCCTGGAGCATTATTCCCACAGGCAAAAGTCATTTTCACTCATAAACATCACTGTCCCCTAAACACTGCTGGAGGCCAGTGGCGATGCCCTCCTCCCGGACCACTTCTCCCTTGCTCTGTGGGGCCGCATAGCACACACGTGTGCACACACTCACATGCACACACATCTCCACGTCCCTCTGGCACTGACATTCTCCTCAGGGCACCGCGGGCTCCTGGACGGCAAGCATCGAAGCTCCGACTCTTAGAGCTCCCACAGCTGACACCGTCCTGTGCACCCACAGTGGGTTCAATAAATATTTGTAACTGATTAACTGGTGTTTTTCCATTTGCCTGAAAAAAAGCTGAGATGCCCACAGAAATTTATTACACCATTAGCTAGCATCCAAATTTGCTGGAATCTCACACTGATTTACAAGTCTACAACTCCCAGCAAATGACCTGGCTGAAGGACCGGGGATCGCCAAGACCAAACCAGGGGGGCTCGTGCCGCAAACGACGGGTGTGCACCTTTGCATTTTCTCAGCAAACACGGCGCCGCTTCCTCCTTCAAGTCTGATTAGGTTCAGCGCACTGGCTCTCCCTCACACATGGAGGAGGTGGTCCTAGTGGACCTCTGCTCTGGAGAAGGGACGTTATGTTCAGAGCACTGGCCTTCCCTCTCAGGATGCTGTCGTTTTGGGGACTGCTGAGTGCCAGGCCTCCCAGAGAACACCCCAAACCAGCAGGTCAGACCACCAGGCAGCCGTGGGCTTGAACAGGTTGGTTTAGGTCTCTCCAGGAGGGAACCATTTCTATTCTGTTTCCATCATGCAACTCGCCTCAGGCTTGCATTAAAGGACATTAAAAAAAAAAAAGCCCGTGGAGCCTAAATTGTACACCTACCGAGAAACATCCCTCAGAGTATCACCAGTGTCTCTCTAAAAGACCCATCCAGGGGAGGAATCCCCCAGGCCCCAGGGCGAGGACCGACCACCTTCTACCTTCCAGTGGCCCTCTCTGCCTGGTCACGGGGCAGCTCTCATCACATTACTGACCTTCCTGGTTGTGTGGGCTCTGGTAGTGTTTTCTTCAAGGAAGCAACCATGCTCTTTGCACCCACGATACTTAACCCTCTCTTCTTCTTCTTGTAATGTCTTTACCTGTTTTATTTTTTATACATCTTTTTTACATTTCTTCATTATTTCTTTGGGAAGAAATAATGAGACTAGGTAATTCATAAACACAATGTGATCACCTTATTTAGATGTTCAGGGTGGGATAATTAGGGCACATTTAGAAATGATTGCAATGTACATACCTGTTCAACAATTTATATAAATAGTTTATTCATGTAAATAATATGCATGTGTAAATGTATTATCTTGGTTCCCTAGAAACCTTAAGAACAATGTTCTTGATTTTGGAGTAAGAAGGGGATAGGCAGAAAAGGTGTCGCAATCATAAAGTCTTTGCAAATGAGGGTGAACCAGAGGTGATATTCAAATAATTATGGGGCAGGGGGCCCCTGGGTGGCTCAGTTGGTTAAGCTTCCAACTCTTGACCTCAGCTCAGGTCTTGATCTCAGGATTGTGAGTTCAAGCCCCGTGCTGGGCTCCACGCCAGGTGCGGAGCCTCTTTAAAAAAATTTATTATTATTATTATTATTATTATTATTATTATTATTATTATTATTACTGGGCAGGAGAGAAACATAAACTAAATCACCCACATGCAGAATTCCTTGCAGGGGTAAAAACAAGAGCTTCAGGAAGTCTAGTGCAGGGACCAGCCTTGCTTCTTTCCATAATCACAGAAACAATGACCTGTGACACGCATTCAGGTTCTCACATAATGCATACCGTAAACACCAGATGCATTCATTCACCTTGTGAAGCGGCCAGCCAACCCTGCGGGACCAAAGGAACAGGAGTGTCTAAACAGCTCCGGGAGCTCGCCTGGGAAACACAGGAAGTAAGAACAGGTTGACCACAGGGCCTCCTGGGGCATTCCAAGAATCTGACTCAGTGCTCAGAAAGGGCACACAGGCTGAGAGAGACGTGTTCGGGGATCCCAGTCCCCGCGCTTGACCCCATGGCCGCACCTGCTGCATCCGAGCACCCATAAGCCGCCATCTAGGGAGCATATACAGTTTATAAAACTGGTTCATCGCTCGCCCCCACCCTGCATCGAACTTGGCACCTCGGTAGCCAGTGAGGATGAAGCAGCAACAGTGACCCCTCGTGGCCGCCTCCCCGCATCACTGGATCCTCATCGGTGACAGATGGCAGCGGTGCTCCCGGGAAGCCTGGACAGGCCAGACTCGGAATTGACCCAGCCGGTGGCCCCACAAGCTGGCTGGACCCTAGTGGAGAGATGGTGATGGTGTTGTTCCCCAGGGAGGCAGGGGGAGTAAGGGACTTGCACACGCACACTTGCATGTGTACACACAAGCACACACCCACCCAAGCTCGCACGCTTACACACTCATACACCCATCTGTGCACGTTCTTGCAAGGTTCACAACCAGGCCAAGGGATCCCCCTCATCTGCAGACAGATACCTGCACCCGCCTTGCAGGCCAGCCTAAAGACCCTGTCACCCGCGTCCAGCTGTTCCCGGCTAAACCACCCTTTCCTTCCTTCTGGCCTCCCCCCTGAGGCCCCTTAGGACCCAGGCTCTCTCCCCTTCCAGGTGGAAGCTTCCCTCCCCACCCCACTGGGCTGCCCAGGGCACCCACAAGGCCTCTCAATGGCCACCCAGGAAGGGCCTGCTCCATCGGACCCCAGGGGCACTCCGTGCAGAGCGCGGCTGGGGACTGACAGAGGTAGGGATCAGCCGTCCAGCAGCGCGTGTTAGCCTCAGTCCTCGAGCTCGGGAGCTGGTGATGTTCGGCCACGCCTTGTGTGAATATTGGGGATCTACTTCTCCCATCACCAAGGAGCATGACAAGGTCTGGGAAGGGAAATGGTGGCTCATAAGCCCCAGGCTGGCAGTCCGGCTGGGAAGCGGGCGACAGGGTGCTACTGTGCAGGGAAAACAGTGAAGACGGCAGCAAGAGCAAACCCAGCCCGTCCCTGCTCACTGAGAGCTTATGTTCCGAGCACTCTTCTAAGTCTTTTCCATGTGATGATTCTAAATCCCTGTCACAGCCACACTCCCACGAAGCTGTTACACGGGACGTCACCATCCCATTTCACAGCACCTGGAAACCGAGGCACAGAGAGGTTCAGGACCTTGCCCAGTATCGTGCATCTGCGATGCGTGGGAGTCCTGCCCAGGGTCTTCCAGAATGGGCCACTTCACCCTCTGGCTACCATCACCCTGAGCATTAGCTTTCCTTCCCGAACATGTGTCCCAGTCTTTGACGCAGAAAATGTGGTCATCGTAGTTACGCTGCAGGGATGGAATGTCTAGTTCTGAAACAATTGACAAAATCCCCTGGTCTCATGTTTGTCAGCTCTCAAAGGAAGAGCTAACATGTTCACATAGAGTTATCATGTCCCAGCAACATTCGGACACACTCAACTCAGTTAACCCTGCGACAATTCTCAGTGGTCTGAACTGTCACGGTGGGAAAACCAGGGCCCAGAGAGGTTGAGTGACCTGCTGCAGGTCACACAGTAAGGGGCAGGCTGGCCTCGAGTCTGCACACTCGTTATGACTGACATGACGTCTCTCTTGTGCAGCTGTGACAGCTAGCACCTGGCCAGGGCGGGGGAAGCGAGACCAGATACCCTCATCGTTTTGATCGCCTAAGCCCACATCAGAAAAAAATAAACCACTGACGGTTTGAGGACCAGCACATGGCTGTTTTTAGCCAACTGATACCAGCAACGGTTTTGAGTGGACTTTCTCTGCACCATGACAAGCCACCCATGGCCAGAGGGTCCAGGGCCCTTCCCAAGGTCGTCCTCACGCCTGCACTGGCCATGGGGTTGGTGCCACGTGGCTCCCGGAGCTCCTTCTGGCAGCCTGGAGCCACATGCACAACGGGGACGGGTGTGAGCAGGAGATTCTGACTTCCGATGGCAGCTGTGAGCTACCCTGATTAAACAGTGATCCACACACCATGCTGGGGGCCTGCCCCTCCAGATGCTCAGGCCGGGCCTGCTTGCTCAGACGCCTGGGCCAACCCATACACAGCCTGGACACTGCCAGCTCTGCCCCAGGCTGAGAGTGAGACAAGGGACAGAACATTCTTCACTGCTCAGCTGCCTTCATGTTTCCCAGTGAAATCAAGTCAGAGGCGAAGCACCTGACACCTACCATGTACCGTAAATGCCCCCACGAGTGTCTGCAAGAGCCAAGAGCTTGCGCGTGTACACACAACGAGGGACCCCAGAGCTCAAGAAACTCACAATCTACATCAAGGATCCGGACAAGTCTGATCTTTCTTTAAAAAGCAAACAATTAGGGGCGCCTGGGTGGCTCAGTCGAGCGTTTGACTCTTGGTTCCAGCTCAGGCTATGATCTCGGGGGTCATGGGCTCCATGCTCAGCGGGGAGTCTGCGTGACCCTCTGCCTCTGCCCCTCCCCCCACTCGCACTTGTGCGTGCTATTTCTCTCCAAAATAAATGAATGAATCTTTAAAAAAATGAAAATAAAAGCGAACAATTAAAAACAAGTCTCTTGTGCACTGTTGGTGGGAATGTAAAGGGTGCAGCTGCTGTGGAAAATAGTATAGCAGTACTAAAAAAAATTAAACACAGAATTACCATATGCTCCAGCAATTCCACTTTTGAGTTTATACTCAGAAGAATTAAAAGCAGAGACTCCAAGAAATACTTTCCACCCACAATATTATTCACAACAGCCAAGAGGTAGAAGCAACCCAAGTGTCCACCAGCAGATGAACAGAGAAACAAAATGTGGTCCATCCACAGAACGGAGTATTATTCAGGCTGTAAGAAGAAGGGAATCCTGACACCCTCTACCAGGTGAGACCAGCCAGTCACAAGGGGACAAATGCTGTGTGATCCCCTCCCACGGGGTCCCTGGAAGCATCAGACTCACAGGGACGGAGAGTGGAGGGGCCTGGGGAGGGGGTTAGAGTTGAACGAGGACAGAGTTTCAGTTTGAGAAGGTGGAAGGAGTTCTGGAGAGGAAAGGTGGTGGTGGCCGCAAGACAATGTGAATGTCCTTAATACCACTGAATTGTACGTTTAAAAAGGGTTAATATGGTAAAATTTAAATTATGTATATTACCCCATAATTTAAAAATTTAACAAAAAGCAATTCAAAATAAGAGTCTAACAAAGCAGAACCCTCTTGGAGAGGACGGAGTATGCGGGGTTAAGAGACGTTACCGTGTCCCGCCCAGCGAGGGCCGCCTCCACCGGGAGGTGGGGGAGACGCGTGGGCTGCCGGGATCAGTTACAGCTGCTGTGGGGTCACGACCACAACTGTGCCTGGCCGGCAGGTTTTCGGGGGGGCCTCTGTGCCCTTCCAGTCACCAGAATGAGGTCAAATCTAGGTGAGCTCAGACCAATGAGCACACCTTGCCCACAAGCTAGGCCCAACCATCTGAATTCAGGGAAACCCCAGCCCCTCCCATCTGGTGAGACACGTGGGCATCAAGATGTCACAGGACCTGAGTGCCTGGAAGCAAAGGCCCTGAGACAGGCCTGGCTTGCTGGAGAAAGTCAGGGCTGATCAGGGAGGGCTTTCTGGAGGAGGCGAGGCCAGGGCGCTGTACTACCGCGGCCCAGCTGACGATGGCTGGGAGGCCCCTGGCCTCTTGACTGGTCTTCCACACCTGCATGGGAGAAGCCTTCAGCCTGGGGAGGGCTGGCATCTAGCGGCCACAAGACTGCCTGAATACCGCAAGTACCCGGAAAGTCTGGGATTGTGCGGCTTTGCTACAAGGACTCTTGGCCCCAGAGGGGAGCGGTGGCTCCAGTCACAGTGAAGTAGGGCCGCTCCCTGTGTACCCCTCAGCAAGTGCATCCCCTCGCCCAAACGGTCACCCGCCATATCGTTAGGTTGCTTGCAACGCTTTGCATCTGGGGTGCGAACGCAAATTCTACCACCTGGAATTTAATACAAGAAACTCTTCAGAGTGTTGGTTGCAATGTCACCCAGGAATTTGGAATTGCATACAAACGTGGGAAACCAGATTTTTCTAGCTCTCGAATAAGCAAAAGTAAAGACCAAAGAGGCCCCAGATGGAATCCACCCAGACAGAGAACGAGTGGCAGCGGTATTTTCCTTTTCCCACAACTTCAATGCGAGCGACACACTGAAGGCTCGCCGTTCAGGATGCACACAGTAGGCCCCGGTGGCATGCATTCGTAAGGCACCGGAGAGAGTAAAGCCTGGAGCAATCTGGGCCTCAGCTGATGAGAAGCTGCAGGCCTGCTTCGTGCCAGGGTCTTACTGGAATCGTCCTTCCCTCAAACACCCCTCTGTTCACCGGCGTCTTCTGTCAGCCAGCAGGCACGCCGAAGTGAGGCGCCCACGAGGGACACGTCGCCCAACGCAGGGAGCTCAGATCGCAGGCCTTAGCTGGGGAGTGCCTTATCAGCTCCCACACTGTCCACGTCAGGTCACAGCGACAAAGCCCAGGACCCTGTGAACGAAGGTGCGCAGTAGTCTGGGCCTCCCTGCTAGCGTGCGAACAGGACAGCTCCCGGAACACGCCGGTCTGCAGGGAGGCGGGAGGCCTGGCCGAAGGTAGACTCCGGCCCGTTGAGCTGATTGCTCCTCGACCCAAGCAGACCCAGACTTCTCTCAGTTCCACACGGGCGCCGTCTCCAGCAAGGCCCTCAGGGGGCTGGGCTGCACTCTCAGGGACGACCGCCGGGACACGGTTCTGGAAAGCCCTCAGACAGCGACCACATCCCATCGGAACCAGCTTCCAGAACTCACACGTATCTCGGGGAGGGTATGCTGCATGACCCAACTACCTTCACTTCCAGGGCTTTAGACTCAGGCCGTGCGGAGACCTGGAGGCAGTCGGCAGTGGGACGTCCAGTGCTGAGAAGGGAAGGCGCACTCGCTTCCTACCCTGGCCCGCTACCCTGAGCCAACGTCTGCGAGCACTGCTCCCACTGACCCCACAGTCGGCTTCGATGTGCGGTTCCCCAGAGCCGTCTGGACAGCCGTTAGAACGTCCTCCTCCTTCTGATGGTTACTGAAAACCGGAGCAGCGTCAGGTCTGTGCAACATGGCCATTCAGTGTTTTAACTTCTTACTGACTTCTGACCCGAGGAGGAGGCCTGGCCGCTGTGGGGTTTGGAGGCCTGGAATAGAAAGTTCTGGGCCCCAGAAGTCTCCAGGGAGCGGGGCTGGGGCAGGCTGGTGTTGGTAATCCCAAGCACAATGTTGATCCACAAAAATGAATCACACAGAGCCTTGTAATGCTTAGCCCTTCCTGCAGAGAAAACTCGCCTCTTAATATTACCAACTAGGTGGTAGCCCTGATACATCCTCAAATACAGACAGTAGCCTCTCTGACCTGCTATCCACCATCGCACGCAGTGTGGTTCTGCCAGGCCTCTGCTCTGCTCCTGAAATGGACGGGCCTGCCGGACACTCATCCCACGGCACCTGAGAGCAGGCCAACCGATCACGCTGCGGGGTTTTAGAAAGAACAGGGCTTTCGCTGAGAGCTGACGAGCATGGTAGCGTGTATTTTATTCAGGCCCTTGCACTTTATAGACGAGAAAGCTGGGGACCTGAGGGATTGGGCAAGCTGCCAGGGGTCGCCCCTGGTCTCCCCACTCCCCACAAGACACCGCCGGCAGCCCCCCTCCTCACTCTGGCCCTGCTCTGACACTCTAGCAGCCACAGTTTTCCTTCAATAGAAAATAAATAAGTAAAATAAAATAAAATGTAAGGTCAGAGTTGGGAGATAACACATTACGTCGTGCTGTGTAAACAATCCTACAAAGATACTGGGTGGACGTTATTTACTTCCTAAGTACGATGCTGAAGCACACGGTCCACTTAGAAGACTGCGCTTGCCGCATCTAATATGGACGCTGTCCTCTGAGTTCACCTGAGCACGATGAGTCACAGCAGGGATGTGGAACGGGGCCCAGGGACGCGAGGTTCCGGGTCCAGCTTTGCCCCCCCTGTGCTGGGCCACCTCCAGCAAATCGCTCCACTCCTCGCAGTCTCAGTTCCCTAAAATGCACCAGTTGGATGAGCTATTTTCTAAGATCCTTTCTTCTAGTTCAAATGCTCTCTTTGTAGGAAACACCCAGGGCATGAGCAGCATTGTCAATACCCAGATTTTCTGAGCTGCGGGGACTGCCAAGCTTCACCCCATTCTGGGAAAGTCACTCACTGCTCCCCACACGTGCCGTCCCCCTCCCCTGGGGCCGGCTGTCGGCCGCCGTGCTGGGCCCTTCACTGCGGGGTTTCTCCCACAGACCGGAGAGCGCCTTCCTCAGGTGCTCCCGCTCTCCTGCCCCCGGGCTGGGGGACCTTCACCCGCTGCTGAGCCTCTCTGATCTTCAGGGGTTTGGCGTTTGTTTCGTTTGCTTATTTCTGTAAGCAACAGAGTGGAGCCAAAACATCTGAACATCTCTTCCAGCTCTAAAATCCGGTGGTCAGTGCCCGCTGGTAGGAAGATGCTCTCCCCAAGCAGCGGGGCCACGAGGGATTTCATCGACATGAAAGGGAGTTTACTGGGAGGGAGACTCGGTTAAAAGATGGGGAAAGGAAAACCCAAACCACCAGGGCGCACCCCGTTTGCAGGCCTGTGCGTAGGCAGGCGTGTTCTCACTTTTGGTGACTCTGCCATGAAGGCGGGAGCCCGTTCTGGTTTTCTGCCCATGATCTGGGCCGGATGGACACGGTAGCACTGCTTCCATGATTTCAGCAGTGTTCTTTTCCTGGAGGCGACACGAGGAACCCAGCCACCATTAATGAGCTGAGCAGGCTCCATGCTCCTGGTCAAGGGAGGGATGGCCGGCCCTGACCTCCAGGTCCTGGCCACACTCGAGCATCCCCAGGAAGTCAGGCTCGTCCGGGCAGGGCCCTGGCTGGGGACGGGAGACCCATCCGAGGCTGGCCCAAGGGTGCTCAGCAAACCTCACTGTCAAGAGCTCAGGTCCCACCCAAATCCCTGCGGCTGTCATGTTTGTGCAGTGTGCTGTGGGTCCAAAGATAAGCAGCAGGGAAGGAAAAAAGGCGGTTTATCTGTGGCAGCTAATCTCCCCATCAGCAGCCCTCTGCTCCAGCCCGTTGCCAAGTAACCGAGGCCGCTCCTCTTATCAGCCCAGAACGTTCCATTGACTATTCAGACAAGAATAGAAAGGCCTGGCACTGAGGGCTGTAAGCAGCACTGAACGAAAATGGCACATTATGTGGGATGAGGAAAAAGGGAATGTGTTAGCCCTCATCTTATCTGGATGGTGACAGTTACTCAAAAACAGCCATCCATCACTCGCCTCTGCACCCATTCTTATTCCAGCAACTGAAGAGCTCCTGCCCACTTTCCACAGCGGGGGGGGGGGGGGGGGGGGAGACAGAGAGGGGGGGGGGGGGGGGGGGGGGGAGAGAAGAGAGTCAGGGAGAGGGAGGGAGCAGAGGGGGCTTGTTTATCAGCCAGGCTTACGGTGGGGCCCCCTCTCCTCTCCTTTCTTCTCTCCCCCTGCCCCTCCACTCTCATAGGCTTGGGGTAGCTCCTCAGAATGAAGGTCCTACCTTCTGAATTACCCAAATATGTGCCCTCCAGCCCAGGGGGGACACAGCTGAGTCCCCAGCAGGCTGGGCACACCCAGAGCCTTGCGGCTGAGAAAACTGCAGGGCCGGCTCCCAGCATGAGCCTCTGAAGGATGTCCCCAACCACTCGTCAACCGACGCAAGACCCTCTCTCCACCCCATTCCCGGCTCTGTTCTCAAGCTGGCAGGAAGAGAAACACCAGGACCTGAGTGGGCTGGGGGAGTTGCAAGGAGAAGCCATGGGCCCTGGGGGAAGGTAAAGGTGCCGCTTCCTTCGACGGCCACCAGCCTGCCCACCAGAGCAGCCCCCAGGCCTGAACCCTGCATCAGAGACCTGCCCTCTGGCCCACAGGGAGCCTGGTCTTCTGCCAGTGTTGGTCAGATGGTGATGCATGCGCGGGCCATCCCCATTCCCACACGCCCGGCATGGCCTAGCGAGCCTGCATGCTCTCAAGCGTCCGCAGCCAGCCACGAGCGCTTGGAGGATGGCATCAGGTGATCCAGAGACCCGCGTGCCTCTAGCACCAAGGGAACACGGCCCGCCGAGTCCAGGGGACACAGGAGGGCTTCCCTGTGTCTACTGTTCAGGTCCTGGAGCTCCTCAGGCGTACCCTCCATTTCTGCAGCGCCATGTGAACCCACCATGGGCAGACAGGGCAGTGGGTGTACGGAAGACCCCCCACACCCCTTTACCTCCTCCACAAACCCGCCGGCTGAATGGCCAACATTTTTGAACGCCTGTCCTTCCCCTAAATGTTGTCTTCTAAAATAGCCTTTGCTCTCCTTCCCCATCACATGATTATTTGTTAGAAAAATGGAAACTTCAGAGAGATTGTCCAAAGAGAGATGGGAACTTAAAAGTTCTAGTATTCAAAACAGGAACTTATTTAATAGGAAACTCAATTCTGTACGAAGTACATTTCTGTATTTAAAATAAATTTTAACTACTAGGAATAACTACTACTATCTGGAGTCTAATCAGATAGTAGCCACCACTGTAATGATCACCCATACCCGGGGCTCCTGATCCGTCCATCTCATATGTGGTGGCTGGGAATGCTGTGGGGATCTGCTCGTCCCTCTTACAAGACTCACTCTCCTGCCGCCTCGGACCTCAGCATCACCTGCCCTCCCTATGCCCAGTAAGCCCTGCATTCTGGAATCATCCAATTGCCCATCTGTCTCCTTCCTAGTAGGAAAGGGTGGGTCCCACTTACCATGATGATTGGCCAATGGAAATGACTTAATAAGAATTTACCAAATCAAAAGCAGGGATTCAAAGAATCCCTGCAACCTATGTTCACAGCAGCATCATTCACATCAGCCAGGAAATAACCCACGTGTCCGTCAGCAGGTGGATGGCTAAACAAAATGTGGTAAAGATGTACAACAGGGTATCATTCATCCTTAAAAAGGAGGGCGGTCCTGACACCTGCCATGACACGGATGAACCTTGAGGACACCGTGCTCCGTGAAATGAGCCAGTCACAAAAGGACAAATACTGCGTGATTCCAGCATCGGAGGTCCCCGGAGTCGTCAGATCCGTAGAGACAGAGAGGAGAGGGTGGGCGCGGCGGTTGGGGTCGGTGTCTAATGGGGACAGGGTCTCAGTCGGGGGAGATGAGAGAGCTCTGGAGGTGAGGGTGGTGACGGCAGCACCACAATGCGAATGTGCTTGATGCCCTTAACTTTACACTGAGAAATGGCTGAGGTGGTAAATTTCGCTATGTACATTTTATTGCAATTTTTTAAGAGTGATAAAAAATTTAGTGAATGAGCGAGAAACTGAATGGAAGAGATATGCCCCCACCTCAGGAAGAGCGATGGAAAGACAGGCCTATGAATGCACTGGGCTATGACATTTAAGGCAAAGCGATGGGAAGGTTCTCTCAGGACAGCTTTCCCTGACGTGCCTGCACTCCAGAACCCCAAGGATCCAAAGTGATCCATGCATAGGCTGAAATACATTATCACTTCCCAAAAATTTCATTAGAAACAAGCATATCCAGTAGAAGAGCTCTTCACTTTAAAAAATATCTTCGTTTCCAACCTGGATAGATCAGCTCTTGGGGGGAAATGAGTTAATAATGGATTTACAAAAACAACTTAATTTGGTTTCATGTTGGCAAAGAGATCTTTGGTGAGGCTAACAACCAGGAAGACAAAGAATGCCTTCCAGCCCCGTCAGACATGCCAGATGAACTTTCTGATGGACGGGCCAACTGGAACCATGGAGACCTTCTCCAGATCAAGGCCAAGGGCAGTCCCAGTCCTCACATGGCCTTCAAGTGTTTCCATCAAAAGGCCCAATTTCAGCAACCCTCTAAGGTTGCTTTCTCAAAGACTACAAAAAATAATAATTCCTGTAAACCAACATGGATCATCCTTAATTACTGCACTGCCGCCATGGCTATTTAAAAACCAACCGCAGCAAAGTGCCGACAAACATTAATGAGCAGTGATGCACACACAGTATTGTAAATGAAAGGATAATGAAAGCAATTTATTTGAAAATTAAAATATGATTAAGAATGGCAGCCCGTGCAAGAGCCCAGATGCCTAAGGAAAGCGCCTGATGTGCAACCAGCTCTCATTAACCAAGGAGCCTGGTGAAATTGCTTTCCTTTCTCTGACAGTTTTTAATATAAAATAGCTTCACTAATAGATGGGTACATCCTTTCAGACCCCAAGACCTGGAAGACATTTAGAAGTAGAACATCCAAGGGCAACCCTGCTCATGTGGCCGTCTCACCGCCACAGCCCTCCCCAGAGCGTCCCTCTCCCAGGGCCATGGACTCTGTCCATCCACACCAGGACGATGCGGATGCCAAGTCTCCACTCACACCCAGGATGCCATGGATGCCTCCGACAGAATTCTCACTATAAGGTCTGGGGTCTGACTGTCAGACTCTGAGACCAAAGCAGCCACGTGGAAGAGCAGCTTCCTGCAGGGCTTCTGCAATCTTAGGACAGCCAGCCTTATTTTAGCACCAGCACAGCCCAGCCCCATCTGACCGTCCTAGGGAAGGTCAGACCAGGCCACCCTCCAGGATGGGTCCTGAAGCAGATGTGGGTGTGAAGGCACCAAGAGATTGGACCCTGGTGTCCCCACAAGCCCCACAGATGACCCCACAAGGGCCTTTAAAGGTGGCTCCCTCAGATGGGGTAGATCACCCCGTATTTGCTGCCGACGTCCAGTCATCCTTGAGCCAGGAGACAGACTCAGGCCCTCCTGGGCAGCGACAGCCAGCACCATCCAGTGCTCACTGTGTTTCCAGTAACAACACAGAACACATCCCTAAATCTGTGCTGAGCCCACCTCCTGACCTCTCCCCAATGATCCCAATTCTGTTCTCACTTCACTGCTTGATGCTCAGGCTCCTTCTCCCTTCTCCTCAGTGTTTGGTTTCTCTCCTTCCTCTCTGTGTATCGGTCACCCTTTCTTTGTACGTCCCAATCAAGCCATGATCCAGCTGCAGACAGGAGAGGTGTGAAAGCCACAGCCCCCAGCCCGCACTGCCTTTCCTGGGCCCCAACGCGGCCCTGAGCTCTGCAGAGCTGCAGGGCGGCATCTGGCCTGCCCCAGACACCCAGATGCCACGCCAGCTGATATCCACCCAGCCTTTATCAAACGTCAGTGCGTTTTACGGAATTGGAAAACCGAGACGGGCGGAAGAAATCCCTGGCCCACACACTCCTGGTGTGTAACACTGCCACATATGCAAACAGAGAAAAAGATCTCAGCATCACTGTGCACACACACACAAGAACGACACCCGGCTTTGTCTGTCGTCACAGAGCTGCCGACGGAAGCAACATGACAATTCCGCCCATCAGACTGGCAAAGCGCCTCGTGTGATGATGATGTGGGCGGCTGCTGTGTAATGAGCATGACAGGCTCATCCACTTTAAAACCAAATAGTTATTGTTGGAAAGTGTGCAAATGAGACACACCCCTTCTGAAGGGCAATTTTGCATTATTGTCAAAAAGTTTTACAACATTCAAACCTTTCTTTAAAGCGCTTCAAGTATACAGAGCATCCTATCTGGTTAAACTTAGAGCATTTATGTGCTATACTGCTTGGGAGCCAGGGACTTATTTAATAGGGCAGCATGAGAAGACAACACTAGGGTTCAGTGGTTAACCATTATGAAATGACAAGTACAGCCTTAGAAAAAGCTCTCTTCCCCTTCTGTTGTCATCACGTTGTAGTTACAATAACAAGGGAAGGTTGCAGTTTTAATGAATTATCCTAAATTTCTTAAATAATGTTTCAAAGTACATTGCTATCACATTCAAATAATAATATTAAGACAGATATTTGCAGAAAGTATTCAGTTGTTTAAGAAAAATTCCTTTTAAATCTATAGGAAAATAATGCACATTTGCAAAAGTGTGAGATGTTATTTTTGTTTTGTGCTCCAGGTCTGCAAGCATGCTGTGTTTTTCTACACAAAGTGTATGGTAAACATACTGTTCTTTAAAAAGTTCATAGAGAACAGAGGTATGTATTATCATACTCTGGGTCTACATGGTCTGATATTGCATTTAAAAAGCTGTGGATTGTCTCTTCTCTCCTGCTACTGCAGGGCTGTGAGGAACATGTCCTACTCACAGGGGTGGGATTACAAGACCCCAAGAACTGGCACACATCCAGTGCATGCTCTCAGGGACGTGCCCTGCTGGAGGACTGCAGGGGCACCACGAACACATTCTGAAAGTCATCAAGCACAGCTGGGTTGCTGCCAGGAAAGGTGCACCTGTCCGTATCCCCCAGTAGTAGATGGACCCTCTTCCTTTCCCACATCCCTGCCAACATTCTGTTTAGACTTCCTCATTTTTCCAAACTGATGGGTATGAGGTGATAATTCATTTTAATTTGCATTTGGCCAGTGATTTGCAATGGCTACTAACGAAGGTGAGCATTTCTTTATATAGTAGTTACTTATTTGGCTTTTTACTGTCATGATTTAAGATTTAATATTAACTCTTCCGATCCATGAAAGCAGAGTATCTTTCCAATTATTTGTGTCTTCTTTCATCAGTGTCTTACAGTTTTCAGAATACAGGTCTGTCACCTCCTTGGTTAAGTTTATTCCTAGGTATTTTATGATTTCTGATGCAACTATAAATGGAATTGTTTTCTTAATTCCTCTTTCTGATAGCTCACTATCATGTGTAAAAACACAACCAATTTATCTGAGTTAATGTTGTATCCTGCAACTTTACTGAATTCATGTATTCATTCTAATATTTTTTTGGTGGAGTCTATATACAGTATCATACCATCTGCAAAGAGTGACAGCTTCCAATTTGGAAGGCTTTTATTTCTTTTTCTTTCCTAATTGCCGTGGCTAGGACTTCCAGTACTATGTCGAGTAACAGTGGTAAGACTGGGCATCCCTGTCTTGTTTCTGCTCCTAGAGGGAAACCGTCAGCTTTTCATCACTGAGTATGATGTTAGCTGTGGATTGTCATACATGGACTTTGTTATATTTAAATATGTTCCTTTTATACCCACTTTGTTAAGAGTTTTTAACATAAATGGATGTTGAATTTTGTCGATGCTTTTTCTGTGTCTGTTGAGATGATCATATGATTTTTATCCTATGTTTTATTAATGTGGTGTATCATGTTGATTAACGTGTGGATGTTGAACTATCCTTGCATCCCTGCAATAAATCTCACTGATTGTGGTAAATGATCTCTTTTAATGTATTGTTGAATTCATTTGGTGATATCTTGTTGAGGATTTTTACATCTATGTTCATCAGAGATATTGACCTGTAGTTCTCTTTTTTTTTGCGGTATCTTTGTCTAGTTTCATAATTAGAGCAATGCTGGCCTCAGAAAATGAGTTTGGAAGCCTTCCTTCCTCTTCAATTTTTTTGAATAATTTGAGAAGGATAAGTACTAACTTTTCTTTAAATGTTTGGTAGAATTCACCTGTGAAGCAATCTGATTCTGGACTTTTATTTTTGGGGAGTTTTTAAATCAATGCTTCAATGTCATTACTTATAATCAGTCTATTCAGATTTTCTATTTCTTCATGATTCAGTCTTAGAAGGTTGTGTGTTTCTAGGAATTTATCCATTCTTCCAGGTTGTAGTAAATCAATTTTTAAATATTGCCCAAGATCTGAGAATAGAAGTAAAGAGGCAGAGATTCACATGTAAGTTTAATAAAGAAGTTCGTATTAAAGCAGGGTGGATGTTCAATTAAACATCAAACTTCACACTGAAAGACTGTGCATAAGGCTCACCATGCATAATTCTCTGCTCAGGCATCCGATCACTTGAGCTTTGCTGTTACAGCAGGAAGCCATCATCCGTGCCCTTGATGTGTGTGGGGGGCCCGCCTCCAACACCCACTGTCTGTGTTCTCCACACACACGGATCATCATGACATGTTTATCTTTAAATGCATACACCACTGCCATGAGCTCTTATCTGAAGATTCACGAGCCTGACTTCTACGGAGGAGAGAACACGAGTCACAGCTGAAGCACAGGATATAGGGACAAGATTCGTGGAGTCCGTGTTTCTCTGCACACACATTAAACACACACGTCATTGTCCTACAGTAACAGTTCAGGGGGATTTCTTCCCATAGGCCCCCTCCTCACCCTCAGATGCCATCTGCAATATCCCAGTTCTAAGGTCAGTTAGGACTGGGGAACACAGAGAAGGGCCTGGAAAGCATGCCCGTGGAAAACAGCCCTTGGAAGTACTCGTGTGAGGCGCACTCCCAGAATGAAAAGTCTCTACTTGCTGGGACAGTCGCTGGGAACTTGCCAGAGCTCCACAAGGCCAACCAGGCTACAGGCAGATGGAATTAGCACTTCTGAAAAATGAGACTCTTTAAGCTCCTTCTGACCAAAAGGGTGTGACTTCTCGTTTCTCTCCTCCCTTCCTTCCCTGTCTTTTGACGTAAGAAATCATGGTACCTCTATCCCCTGATAGTCAGAGTTCTGATCAACCAGCTGGAGTGCTGGAGAAACATGCTTGCTCCCACCAGAAATGGCATATCCTCTGGCGGAGGGCTCGCATATGGCTGAAAACCCATTAACGCGTGGCACTGCGTGGGATCATTTCCTTAATGAATGAAGCTTATGTGGGGGCACATGTGTACTCGCCCAGGCCCAGGCACGCACATGCAATCATTACCAGGAGAAGCAGCAGGACTCACGTAAACTGTCAATACCTCACATGAGATCCTCCCGGCTACTTGGCAATAATGAGGAATTACCATAGCAACCCTGCGCCAAGCGCCCACACCTCTTGTTTCTCTGCACATGGTGCCAGGGCAGCCTCTCCGCTGACCGTCACACACTGCTTGATGGACAGGAGGCCACGCCAGCACGGAGTGTCTCTCCTGCCACATTTGGTGGGACTCCTCTCAAGGACACTTTCCTCTTACAACCAACTGTCATTTACAGCCAGGGCTCTAATACCTGGATTTCTCTCTTTGCTGCTGGTCACCAGAGGTCCGGACACGGCTGCCATTTAGCCGGCTCTGTTTCCAGGGGCGTTGCAAGTGGAAATAAACCTGCAAAGTAGCTGAGAATGTCAGGAGGAGAGCAAAGAAGAAAGCAGCTCCTTTAGTGATGTCCAGGGGGTGTTTTGTCTGCCAGGAGCACACCCTTGCTGGAAAGTTTTTTCTTCCGGTCAGGACATGAAAAGGAGAGCTCTAAGGGCTCTGGGGAGAAGGCTGAACTTGACGTGGAAGAGTCCTGGGTGAGTTACCAGGAAAGCCTAGTTCATTTGGAATGAGGGAGATAAACTCATGCCTAGGGCCGCAGGGGAACCCGAAGATCCGACTTCCCTCATGTAACAGCCCTGGTGCTCGGAAACAAACGACTCAGGCAAAATCCTCCTCCTGCAACTGAAGGCAGCTGAGCTAGGCACACAGCACGGGGCAAGGGTGCTAGAAGTGGGCCAGGGTTCTGGTCCAGGCGGGGGCGTAACTTCCCATGTGGCCTCCAGTGAGCCTCAGACACTTCGCCTGGAAAATGACTGTTGCATGGGATGATGTTCCCAGTGCCCCCGTGATGCTGGGACCTGATGGGTGCTTGGAGGCCAGAAGAGGGGGCCACCTGGGCCTTCAGGGGCACTAGGGAGCAGGGGCGTCGACAACGAGATGCCAACGAGTTAGGACAACCAACGCGTGGTCTGCATGCTTGCTGTGCTCGAGTTCTGCGGAGCCCTCAGAGTGCAGCCACAGTGCCTACTGAATGCATCACAGCTGTTCCTGCTTGAGGATGAGAGAAACCAGTCTGCATGGAAATAGCACCAAGAAGTATGAGCTAAGTTCCATGACGGATTTTTCCAGAGAGTGGAAAAAACCTCATGAGCACTTTCATGGGTATCAGAACAGGCTCTCCTCCACCCAGGAGCCCCTCTGGATACTCAGGTACTCCAATTGAAATGCAGCTTTCTACATCATGAATTCAAATTTGAAAGGCTCAATTACATGAACCACTTCTCCAGAACAATTACAAATTTCAACTATGGCAATAGCACAAGCAAAATGGTGATCTAATTGAACCTTGACTCAGGGCCATCTTCTCATTGTCCAATGCTTGAATGCCCAAGTCTGACTTTCCCTCCTGCAAGTGCCCCAGGGGACCGACATTATGACAGGGTGCTAAGGGGCAAACAAGGTTTGCCAGATGACAGAAGTCATGGTTGTGTTATAAAATAAACCTTATTGGGGAGGTTACCCTATCAAGATTGCTCCTTATCTAAGTAATACAATTTATCCATCATTTTAACAGGACACGTTTTTACCGGGTATGTTGATTCAAGAGGCCAGCTCTTCGACGACCTCCCCCAATATTCAGAGACTGTCACGGTCTCCAACTGAGACAGACCATGGTCCCTTTATCTGTTGTGGCAGCTTCCTTCAGGTGGCACCCACTAGAGTGTGGACTTTAAATAAGCAGATCTTGATTTCTATTAGAAACTTCATAGCTCTTGTTTTGTCTCAAACCCTCTTGAAAAAAAATTTCTTATTCCTGCCAGTGTCACGTCTTGGGCTGATAAATCTTCATGTAATTACTACCAAGTCGGCGAAATTCTGTACATGGCAAAGGTCAGACAATAGGGCACCACCTGGAAAAGCTCCGTGTGGAAAAGCTCCTGACTCCCCTTTCCTCGCTCAGTAACTGAGAGGGATGGCAAGACTGGGAACCAGGAAGCTTGCAGATGGTCAGCTGGACCACGGAAGCATGTCCAGTGAGCAAAGCACAGAGAAGCAGCTAGGCGCAGCTTCACAAGGAGGAGGAAGAGAGGGTTCAGCCTCCCCTGCAGGTTGCACAACCCATCTTGAGTGACTGGGTTGTTCCTGGTGCTCAGTCCCCCAGTCCCCTTCTCCACTGTTCACAGAGAAACTATAATTTTAGGACAAGAAATCTGTGGTACAAAGGTGAAGAGACAAGAATTGAGCTGGGAACCTTGCCTACTGTTTACACACACAGGAACAGGTGTGTTTACGATCCAACATGTCCAAAAATAACCCCTTCAGCACTCAATCAGTGGTCAGGTGGTGGGAGCTGCCCCAGTTCCCTGAATGTGATGGTTTCCGAGTGCCTTTCTGGTGGTTCAGGACACTCACCGTCAGTACAGACAGTCCTGTTGAAAATCAAAGCAAAAGCTGGACCAGGGCCACTGACAGGTGGGCAGTCAGGGCCCAGCATTCAACAAAAGCAGAACCTCCAAGAGTCAGACCCAGTGGCATCTTAAATCAAGTATTTTCACGCAGAAGAAACTTCTGCTGATATGAACCAAAGGCGGCTTTGTCTATAAAAGACTATTAACATAGCCATTTATAAAACTAATATGGAAGCAAATGTGGCTTCCATCATAATGCACGTACACTGCAGAATTGCATTATGGAAATAGAATACCAAAATTGATGACTTGACCTCAGGGCCCAGCCTATTCTAGATGAAGATGACTTCTGAAATGAAATTTTTGCTATAATTTGCTCTTGCTTTTGCTAAAAGGTTGAAGGCATTTCTATTCCAACTGAGTATGAATAACATTAATTTCATAGCATTACCCGCCATGTTCTTAAATACATTTATCTTCAGCAAGTACAGTTATATTGATTTAAAGAAAAATTTATTTTTTTAGTAAACTAGTTGACCCAAAGGCTGTGAGACCATTTTTGCAACACACATATATTCACTAAGAGTTTGTTAATCTCTTCAGAGTAAAAAATACACCAGCACCCACCTAATCAAATAAAGTCTCTCTCCTGGCACAGATATTTGGTTGTTTTTTTGGTTTGGAGATTGTTGTTTCCTATTGAATTAATGTGATTCATCCATCTTTGAAATGGAGAATTATACTGCAGTGTAGCCAACTCCCAACAAATGAGAGCTAAAGAAGAAACAGGATTTGGAAACATCCAGATGAATAGCAGTCATGTTCCAGACCAGACACCTGAAGAGTAGAGACTCAGGTTTGCCCTGCCTAGGCAAAGGCCAGGCCCCTAGGAATCCAGAGCATGGTGAGGAATGTACCCATCATTCTGGGGCTTGCCTCCCAAGCGAGCCTGACCTCCTGTCTTGAACCAGGTAGCATCTAGTCGCTATGGAGCAAATGAGTAAGAATGAGATGCCTTGTGTGGTGCAGAGCTGGACACTGAAGTAAACCAGCAGAACACAACTGGCTACACTCCAGGAAAAAGTAGGGGTGACAATACCAACGTTCCCGCATGCCGCCATTTCCCACAACTCATCCTTCCATCTTGGGGCAGGACCCATCCCTGTCCCCACCTCACAGAGGAGAAAATGGAGTCTGAACCTGGATGATTCACTCAAGGCCCCAGGTGTCTGGGTTTTAAACACTGATCTACCTGAATCCCAAGCTCTTTTGCTGAGAAAAGGGGGCCACACCTACAATGGACCATTGGGAATGGAAATCAAAACCACAATGTGGTCCCACTGCATACCAACTAGAGTGGCTAAAACTACAAAGACAGAAAACCCTGCTGGTAACAAGGTGCAGCAACTGACACACACACATTCCTGATAAAACCAGAGAGCTCGCACTCTGGAGAACAGTCTGCCGTTCTTAAAGGATAAACATACACCTACCAATAACCCAGCAATTCCGCTCCTGGGTATTTGCCCAAGAGAAATGAAATATATGTCCGTAAAAATAATTGTACAAGAACTTTCAGAGGAACTTTATCCATAATAGCCAAACTGAAAAAAGAAAACGTCCAACAGGAAAATGTGTTTCTAAATTGCAATGCAATGCCACTCAGCAATAACCAGAAGCCTCTGAGACACACAGCCACACATACACCTCTCTGGGCTGGAAGCAGAAACCGAGTGTGCACACAGAAGAAGCCACTTCTATGATGTGTCAGCACTGGCACAACTAAGTGTGTAGTAGAAAAGATCAGAGAAGCCATTTCCTGGTTGCGGTACTGACGGAAAAGAGGCACAAGGAAACTTCCAGACGATGTAAGTGTTCTATGGCTTGATAGTGGAGGGGATAATATGGTGTGTGTATTTGCAAACATTCACAGGATTATCCCCTTGAAGGCTGTAGGTTTCTACTATATGAAAAATTTAACTGGAAAAATGTAAACGACAAATAATAAACTAAAGGGCAGGGGAGAGGAGTCAATCCCTTCCTGCTTAAAAACAAAGGAGGAAAAAGGCAAAGCCTGGCAGCATCCCAGATGCACAGAAGAATGGTGAGACAGGAAACTTCAGTGGCATGGAGGGAACAGGCTTCCAGCAGAGTCCTGTTGCTACGTAAGAACTGGCTCTCCAGGTTGAAGCCGGTATGTACACTGAGATCTATCTGTAGTGAGGCTACGGTGACATTCAGGGCACACAGGTCAGAAAAGCAGCATACACCTAGAGAGGCACCAGGATGTGCAACAGAGGGCTCCCTCGTCCTCCTGACCCATCAGACCCACACCAGCTCCCACAACACCTGCATGCAAGCAGCTTAGGGCCTCCTCGCTCCTGGCAGGCGCCTTCAGGGGCCAGCATTCCAGCAGAGGCTTTGCTCCTGTGGACTGACTTTGCTCGTTCATCCCTTCACTCAACAAATACTGAGCATCTGGGAGGCAGGCACAGTGAATGTGGGCCACATCTCCACGTCCACAGCAGATATTCTAGCAGAAGGTGGAGAGCAACCAGAAGGTGGAGAGCAACCACAAACCAGTGGGGAAGTCAGACCCAACAGTACCAGGGATCGGACAAGATCTCTTGTGTTTCTAAATCCCATAGACATCAAATCCATTAAAAACTACATTTTTCCCTGAGAAAAGTATCATGAATATGATAACAATTAGGATCATCCATGTTAAAAATATGCACGTGTTCTCAAATCCAAGATAGGGAAATAAACTTAAAATGTCTTGGCCTTCACCAAAGAAGAGATGGGGATGACCAATAAGCACTTGAAAAGACGGTCAGCGCCATTACTCATAAGAAAATTAACACCACAATGGGACACTACTAGGACACACCAGCATGAAGCAGAAAGCTTAGTACAAAGTGCAGGGGAGAGAACAACCCATGCTCTCCTACTTGGCTGGTGGGAATGCAAAATGGCACAGCTACTCTGGGACACACTGCAGCTGTCTCATAAAATTACACATGCACTTTCCACATGACCAGCAACTGCACTCTTAGTTATTTACCCAGGAGAAATGAAAAGTTTTGTTTATTACAGCATCTGAGAGAAGCTAATTATTTTGAAAGGGAAAGTGGGTCTAGACTCAAATTCACTGTGACGATCGGGGAGGAGTCATGAGAAATGACACAGATAAGAAAATGGTTTCAAACACAGGTTTCAATAAGATAATTAACATATTCACAACAGGTTCACCAGGAGATATGGGTTGCATGGGGACAGATGCTAACATTAAGTAGATGCCAACTCTGCCCTTCACAAGAGGCCCCATGGAGCCATGTCCCAAGATGAAAAACAGCGAGTTGAGCCCAATCTCTGGCCCCTCTGATGGGAACATTTGTAGGCAGTTGGACACAGCCTCAGCAACTCCAGAATCCCTGCTAAGAGCAGGCACGAGGGGAACGTGGAGGAGGGCAAGGTACTTGGGACCTTATCCTAGGGTTGATGGTCCCCAGCTCCAGTCACAGACACCCCTGGGTGAAAACCAGCTCCACTGCTCCCCGGAGTTAGGACCCTGGGCAAGCCTCATAACCTTGCCAAATTTTTAATATGAAGTAGGTGAGACCATATTGAACTGCAAAGTCTCTGTAAATGCTAGTCTTCTCGATCCAATCCACTCCCTTTCTCCCTCTTTGGGAAATCACAATGGAAGAGAAGAAATGCTTAAACCTTTTTTCTACCTAGAGAAAGACATTTTTCTCTCTTATTCTATCCTCTTATATTAATAAATGATGCACACTCCCTTGAATGTCCTCATACTGTATTAGTGTTTATCATTATAGCTAAGTGGAGAATATTAATGTGTATGTTAACATATCAGGGCACTCTTGAAGACACACCTCCTGAACTGAACATCTGACAAGAGTTCAAAAGACAGACCTAATATAAAATTCTTATTAAACAGCTTTGAAGAATTACTTTTATAACTCATTCAAAAAAAAAAATGATCACAGGCAAAGTGGCAGATAGATTAAGGCATTTCTTTTCCGTTACTGAATCTTTTTGATTTGATCTATAGAACCAATATTTGCTGAGCAATGATGTAAATAGTATCGCTCCTATCAACAAGTAGAGAGTACCATGTACTTAAAATTTTGAAATACAACCTTCTGAAGAAGAGCCCCTGGGGTTGCCAGTTTAAGGTATAGCATTTGGCCATGCATACACGCTCCATTTCTTATTAATTAATGGAATCGAACATGCTAAATATCCTACAGAGAATCCAAGAAATGATTTTTAAAAGTGAAGTAGCCAGAGTATCAAAAATTTAATTTGAAATTCAAGAGTCAAGATAATACTCTAAATGGAGTTATCAAAACAGAAGGGCCCAGGAAGAACTTGAAGTGGTGAAGAAAGAAAGGTATTATCAATCTACATTCAAGTGCCAGAAGGATGTGAATTTATGAAAACACCAACGTGGACCTGGATGGCAGGCCACGGAGGCCACAGCAGCACGGCGCTCTTTCAAGAGGAATCTTCTTTCTTGTAAAACATAAGCGTAAGTCCATAAGAGATGCACAGACACTAACAAGCACTGGTCATTAATATTTTTAAATCCTCTGACATAAAAGAATTACTATTATCCAGAAAGTCTGAGTACACTGAAGGAATCATCTTTGCTAGAATCCTTGGTTTGAAAATGCTCTCCATTTTGTATCTTCACTTTCTGTTGAGAACTCTGGCCCCGAACATTTTTTGAGTAAAGAACATTTTAAATTAAGAACGTAAGTGGTTTTACAGATAAGAGATCATAGCAAACATTAAATTCTGTTGGAATCACTCCAAGGATTCCCTGCTTTATCACTGATCGTCCACACGTTCTACACCAGTTATTTATGCGCACCCACCATCATGCATTCTGCCTTTTTCATTCAACACTATTTGATGTTTATGGGTCCACAGACATCACCCACAGAGCAGCATTTGGAAGTCACCATGTAGGACAAAGACCTGGCCGAGAGTCTGCACTGTCACAAATTTTCAAAGCAGAGGAGTATGCTAGCTGTGTAGATCCATGGTACCCTAGAGACCAGAGAGGACCCTTGGCCAGTCCTCACATGTCTCTCAAACTCATGAGACAAAACAACAGTGGGAGCAAGTACTCAAATTGTTGGGACCATGGGCCATAAAATCCATTAATTCAGAACTACAGAAGCAATGATTCCCTGTCCAAGGGGTTTTCCTACCGAGAGGAGTTAAAGCTAAGTGTGTCCCCTACAGTAAGGGGAGAGGGTCTCCTGACCGAGATCTCTGCAATATAAATCAAAGCATACAATGAAAATAATGGGGCAGGGCACAGCTTAAGTCAATACAGAGTACTGATAGTAGAACCCTACTTCAGAGGAGAGATTTAGCCAGAGGAGTGTTTATGGGACAAAATGAACCTTCCTTTTATCAAAAAATCACCAGAACTCTATATGCATAAGGAAGGTCCATCTGTATGTTTAAAGTAATTTAATCTACCAAAAATTATTATATTTAACTTTTGAACATGCCTTTATTGTAAAAGGTACTGAAAGTACAGACATTGCAGCACTAATGCTCAGAAAGCATTTTCATGAGTCAGAGCCCAACCAAACACAAGCAGATGATATTAACCTAAGCACTGAGTGGGTCTTGCTTCTCAAATCTTTAAACCTCACATCTTTAAAATTGTGGGGTTCACTGGAGCGGCTTCCATTCAGTACTTCCACGTTCTTGAATGGGGATCTCTTACTTCTGAGTTTTCTGTTCCTGCCCCCCTAGTGCCTTTGAAACACTGAATGGTAATGATGAGACCATATATTCTCTTCTGATGACACAGATAAGAACCTAAACTTTTTCCACATAGACCAACACTGTTTGAGTCCCATAATAACAAAAAGTTGCTTTAATATAAAGTCCTGGGGGCAGCTCCAGAGACCAGGTTTTGTCCCATTTCAGCTAAAGCGAGATACCACAGAGAAATTTTTTTAATTGCACCCATGAAAATTTACTCTGATGAAATTTCAGCTTTCCAGAGATTTGAAAAAACACGAAAAGTAAACACAAAACCATCAAAACAGAGTCAACTTCTATTTTTCTTTCCATGAAAAACATCTCTTCGTGTGGGAACCACAGAGAGTTGCTGGGAGGTGATCCAATGGAAAATCCTACTTTGCCTGAGCAAACATAAAACACCCTCACTAACAAAACATCAGAGTCGCTGCTTTGATCAAGATCATAATACCATTTTTCTTGGTGATTAGAATGCCAAATCATTCCATCTTTAATTTTCAAGTTTCAAAAAATGTCCTTTTCCAGGTAACAGTGGTCAAAAATGACAGGACCTACCATGCTAGCTGAAGTTAAGATACTGTGTGGTGATGTCTGGGGACACCCCCACTCCTGAGGCCCAGGAAACCTCAGACCATCAGATCAGAGATAACTCTGTCCCCCACTTCATCAACATGCACCTAATACAGGGAGGAGCCAGGATGATAACAGTAGCCATCCAAACACCACCTGAAGGAAAAAGAAACTTGAGGCCATTCTCCTGAAAACTGAGATCTCCTGTTTCTTATCAAAATCTTCTCCCCAAATTAAGTGTGCTTCAAAGTGTCCATATGATGGATTTCCTCCGCCAAATTTGATAGACAAACTTCCATCTCTTCCTTTTGTCTGCCCTTGCTGGGCAAATGGGGGCTGGGGAGCTGGTCCTACTCCCCAGAGCTGAGTCTGGACATGGCGACCCCTCAACTTTGTAAGGGCAGCCCTTCACTCCAGCTCATTCTTCTCATCTGAGAGACTGATCATGTAGAAACCTTCTCAGCAACTGAGACAAGACTACAGACATTATAAAAGGCATGCTCCCAAGAATCTGCTCAAGTAGGTCTTCTGAGATGCAATTCTGCCTTGGCCCTTGATTAAAACAATCCCTCAATCCTCAGCCTACCTGGAAGAAAAACCACCCCCATCACCAAATGTAGACTTACAACCTGCCGACTCTCACATGGAGGTGAGAAACAAGCACCAGCCCTCTGGGTCTTGAATGTCAGTGTGACCCCCACGTCTACAGCTACTGCTGATGTCTGGGACAAAGATGATTATTATAAGCAACTTTTTATTGTTGTTCTTCCTTATTCTTCATGTTTTTATAGTGGGATGTATTACAGGGTAACTAAACATGATTTGGGGGAACCGAAATACTCCTCACACGTGATTTTGGAGCTCTCTCAACTATGCATATTTTCCATAGTTGGTTGATACCTCATTAGAGTTTTATGAGCGTTTTTCTTCTCCTCCAACAATATCTATTACTGAATTAATCAGTAAAGACAGTTAGACAAAAGTCCAACTGAAGGAATTTTCTGGGGCCGTCAGCAACCACCCTGCCCTACCCTCCTTTCTGGTTGTTGGTGTCAGCCCATGGTACATTAATTCATGTAAGTTTAGAATGTGTCTTTCCCACTTGTCTGTAATACTCCCCCAAACCAAGGAAAGGGGATGAGAAATTTACTGATAAAGAATGTGCATTTAAGCGCAGCTGATCATATCCCAGTGTCCTCTGTACTGCAAACACAGAGAGCGCTTCTCTCCTCTGCCCTCACCCTCTACTTCTCTTGCTGCCGCAGCAGCTGGGGTTCTCCTGGCTGCACAAGCCACAACAGCAACACAAATCCCCGATCTGGAAGGACTGAGACCTCACAGGCTTGGGTGCGGCGGCATCCTGCAGATGTCTACCAGGAGGCCCCAGAACCCACACAGCCTTCCAGAGGACTGTTACTCGACTTAATAAATGCTTTCTCCGCTGAAAGTCTCTCTCTCTCTCTCGTGCTACTTTCACTTCAAGGAATGTAGTATTTCACCCCTGCTCATCTCAAGTCTTGTGAGCAAAGCCAAGATGAGCAAGCACCTTCTCCAGGACTCAGGGGAAACTCCTTCCAAAAAGCACATGCACCCAGCCAAACCCACTTCTGCTACACGCCTGTAAGGTGAGTCTGGAAGATTTAACCAGGTGTGGACTGCCCCATGCCCTGCAGCCATCTACTCCCTCCCTTCTCAGTTCCAAAGCAGCATAACCATCCCAAGTGAACAAGGAGCTCCATTATGAGGAATGTTCCCCTGCCCTGCCTCTTTGACATTACAGAGCCCATAAATTGTTATTATTCCCACTACTCTGATATTCGAATCAGAGGCTTGGAAATTGAGGCACCCATGAAGGCCTTGGGGTCACAGGTTACAGGCTCAGTCCCACAAGACCACCCCCAACTTTAGACACCAGTCCCGACTCCCACGGCACCCACACTTCTGACCAAGCAGCTATAAATCAGGGGTTCCCACCACCCCCTCTGGTTCAGGGACGTGCTAGAGCAGCTCTCAGAACTCTGGGACACAGTTTACTTACTAGATGACCTGTTTATTACAGGGGGTACGCCTCAGGAACACCAGAGGGAGGAGATGCACGGGACCGGGGATGGGGGTGTGCACAGGGCTTCCGTGCCTCTCCAGGGGCACCAGCCTCCCGGCACCTCCATGTGCTCGCCACCCGGAAGCTCTCTGAACCCCGCCCTTTAGAGGTTCTTTAAGGGTTCTTATAGAGGCTCTATTGCTAGGGCATGATTGATTCCATCATTAGCTGTCGGTAATTGATTTGACCTCCAGTCCTCCTCCCCTGCTGGAGGTTGGGGTGGTGCTAGGAGTCCCAATCCTCTAATCATCCCTGGTCTTTCTGGAGACTGGCCCCCGTCCTGAAGCCATGGGGGGGGGGGGGGCGCCAGCCACAGGCCATCGTATTAACATGCAAGAGATCCTCACCAGGCAGAGATTCCAAGAATCCCAGAGCCAGAACAAAGACCAAAGACACCGCAGCGCAGACTTAACATCCAGGCTCACTCTGTTTATTCATTCTGGGGTTTTCGACAAATGCATAATGACATGTGTCCACACTGATGTGCGTTGTGGGAGGGGTATGTGAGAAATTGGCACCGTCCACTGGTTTTGCCGTGAACCTAAAACTGCTCTAAACACTAAAGTCTGTTACTCAAAAGCAAAGACCAAATATATTATCTTTTTATTATACTGCATACAGATTCTACTAAACTTCTCTTTACTCTGCGTTCTCAGTGCTGAGCTCAGCCATGACAGATCTGAAGGAATGGGCTATCCCCAAGGGTGACTGGAGCCTGCAGGGAAGGGATTTTAACCCAACATGAGGAAGAAACAGCAATGATGATGGCTTCCCAAACATAGGCCAGGCAGCCCAAGGGACACAACATTTTCAAACAGAAGATGCAGGGACACAGGGTACCTGAAGGGCAGGATCAAAGCAGGTGGTGAACAGGGACCACCAGCTAATAACTAAGGCTTTCCCCACATCCCAGTTAGTAATTCCCAAACAAGTAAAATACAACACACCCACTTTTTGTGAAGTTGTTCTTAAAATCAATACACCAATGTTAGGAAACACATGGATGAAACATCCCTGCATTTATTAACCATGCAAAGTAAAATGCCCTATGGCTATAAATTGCACCTATTTCGGATCTGAGCTCTGAAGTGCAAGTTCATTAGAAGAGAGATGTATTGTGCCTTCTGTTTGTGCTGACATCTCAATTAATTCTCTGGTCCTTGAGCAATGGGAAACATCAACCTGCGGGCATCCCCCTCACACAGATACTGAAGTACATGAGAATAATCACAGTTTGCTTCTGAATCATGAAACACCCACTCCTCTTTTTTAAGTAAATTAAAAATAATAGCATCTGTGGGAGATTGATAAATAAGAAAAACACATATAAATAAAGAGATGTCGTATTCACAAATCCAATTCTGGGTTCTGGTTCCCAGATCTGGCATTTGCCATCCCCATGGCTGCTGATGGCACGTTAATAACTTGCGTTCGATACACGGTCTGTGTTTATGGACCGGGCCTCAGAGTTCCCCAGATGGAGAGAGGATGGGCTCAGTGAGAAGCAGTCCTTCCCGCTTTCCTTCCCTGCCACATCTTCTTAGTTTTCACAAATAGTGGCTACCGGAGGGAAAACAGCTAAGAATCAGAGATCGTTTTGCAAGGTTGTGAAATTCTCGCAGATATATCCAAAAAAGGAGGAGGAACAGGGTCCGTTCAGGACGGCTTCCTGTGGGCCCAGTGTTTCTCCTGCAGATGCAGGCCTCCTGCCCCTCCTTCTCGGAGGCCTCTGGTTACCGTGTTCTTCACCGTCACAGCCCCTTCCGCAAGGTGCCAGGAGCCTGAGGAACCAAGACTCTAAAAGGCTATTCAGCTTTCGGCCACTTTCCTTTCAAACCTACTTCTCCTGGTCCCCACTGGGCCTCCTTCCTCCCTGTCAGCCAGCGGCCCAAGTGTGTGAGTGCGCGTTGCCCTCCCTGCCTCCGGGGCATCCCACCTCTGGCCCACCCTGCAGCTCAGCTCGGCAGCTCCCAAGGGCAAACAGCCCCGACTCTGAGCCAGGGGTGCCCGGCAGCCCCGGAGGAGCAGGGAACGTCGACTAAGAAGTTACTCCGAGGTGGTGAGCCAGGGAGAAGTCTAGTCACGCCGATTTGCTTTATGGAAAAGAGACTAGCTTTCAAAGACAATACAAAGTGGACCCAACCTCTGGGGGGTGGGGGCCAGACATGTGGAGGGTGACAGTGGGATGGGAGACGCCTGGACCGCAGCCTGGGCCTGCCTTCCTTTCTCCACACCTGTGTGATTTGACTTAAATTACCTGGAACTGGGAGCTCGGGATCCACGGCACTAAAGACCCCGCAGCAAGCGCCCTCATCTGACAGGAGTGGCCCCTGCAGGTCCCAGAGGATGCCCCCAGGTCCCTGTGCATCCCTGCTTCCTCCTCCCCAGGGCCCCGCCCTTCTCCCCGAGGACAAGCACACACCCAAGAGCAGACGTGCCCCGGGCCTCACCACCACCCCTGCCCCCGACCTCTGGGCCTCCGCCAACGTGACGCCGGGACCCCGGGACCGACGCGCGCGGTACCTGTACTAATATTCCAGCAAAACGAAGAGGAGATTGCAGAAGAGAGGAGGGAAGGCGGCTGGAAAACTGCTGGGTGTGATGCATGGGCCCCCCACTTGTCTGTGCCACCGGCTTGCGAGCCTCCTTTCGATAAACCCCATCTCCCCAGTCACAACCCCAGAGACGGTGTGTTTGAAACCATTCCGGCTACGGACTAGCTGTTCTTCCCTCTTAGAGCAGCTGTAACGCAGCCGTCGTAATCTTAAAACTCAGACACAGAAGTGCCAATCACAAGGCAAATAGGGCAGAAACAAATACTTATTCCAAACGTCCCAATCCGTCCAGATAGGAAGTACCTCCACCCGACTTCACCTCCCGGCTGGTGAAAACCAGTCTTAGCAGGGCCCCGCCCCCCGCAGCCCCCGCAGCACCTCCCAAGTCTGAAGGAACTCCCTCTCCTGGCAGATCCTCAAACCCATCCTTCAGCCAGTCCTGAAACCCAGGTCCCGAAACACCTCCTGGCTCTGACCTCTGAGCCAGCCTCCCTCTCCTGGGAAACTGACAGTTGGGGCCCCGTGGGAAGGTGGTCTGGCTCTGGGAAGGGCTCCCCCACAGCACGATGCCCCCAGCTCTTCCTGGAGCTTGAAATCACCATAATAGGGGATAAACATCCAACCGCTCCACGGGACAAGGGACCTTCTGACATTTTCCCACTAGGATACACACTGTTGAGGCTGATGCTGCTCTGAGCCCTGCCCTACTAATAAGGGTCCAACGGGCCGGAAGGCAGGGTGCAAACTCAGGAGCGAGGACCAGTGGAGGGTACCCACCGTTCACAGCCCCACAGGACAGGGTAGGGGGAGGAAAAGAGGCCTCTCGCTTGGGCAGTTACAGGGGCTAATGAGGGGCTGCTGCCAGGGCCCAGTCAGGTTTGGGGAGGCCTCACAGGGACAAGGCCACACCAGGTTGGTGGGCAGCAAGGGACCACACCCTAGAAGGGGAGGTTGTGTGGACACAGGGCTGACCTTTGACCAAGGGGCTTGGGCACCCCACAGGGAGGGAAGTGGGAGGCAGACACTGGAGGGGTCACTCAGGGGGAACATCTAGGGGCCACGAGCTCATCAGGGCCCATCCCAGCATCACCAAGGGCTGTGGACCAGGGAAGCTGAAGGAGGGAGGTATTTATCTATACTCCGTAAGATAAGGCCAGCCTCATCTTGGAATTAGTGGCTGAATAAAATGGGGGCAAAGCCGACTAATCTATCATCAGCTTGCATTAGGAGAGGTGGAAAGCACGGGCCCCTCCATGTGTCCAGACCTGCCCAGGGAAGGAATCGCTGCACCCAACACTATTCCTGATGAGAGAGGGGCCTCCTGCTGGCCCTCAACCCGTTAGAGTCTCAGGAAGTACCCACGTGGGGATTAGATCTGCCCCAGCACCCACCCAGCAGCCGAGGTGCACCTGTCCTGCGGTCGATGTGACTCAATTCGGTAGGAAGCCATCACATCAAGATGCTACAAAAACACAGATTAATATGCTTTGAAAAACTGCAAAGATGTGAGCTGAGCCAGGGGACCTACCGGTGCTTCCCTTACCAACCTGGGTCCTCCCATGGGCTTCCCGTGTCTCTCCTCCAGCCCAGGGACCCTGCAAAGGGGGCCTCTGCCCCCATTTCCTCTCCATGTTCCCAAGCCTCCTCATAGGCCTCTGGGACATGTCTCTCTCTCCCCACCCTGTCCCACAGCCAGTGCAGCCCCTTGCGTGGAATTTGGGGAGTGACTTTCTCCCATTAAGTAATAGGGACACAGGGACTGCTTTCTGTTATTTCCCAAGTGTGTGGCCTTGGGCTAAACACTCAACCTGTCTCAACCTTCCGGTCTTCCCTTTGTAATAGCCCAGAAATGCCTGCCCTGCCCAGAGGGAGAGAGAAGGTCACCGGGAGGCACCCGACCATGTTACTTCTCTCTCCCCGCCCCCACCACAGGCCCCCTAGGAAAGAAGGGGAATAGTGTTCCCAAGGGGAGCCCTGGTTGTAGCCACTGATTTTGCTGGAAGGACAGAGAGGACTTAAAAACTCCCCGCAGCTTTTAGCACCTCCCCACTCTCCTCCCTCACCCTGCGGCCTCTTTCAGCCCCCAATCTTGAGTGGGAAACTTGTGCAGACATCCAGGAACCCTAAAGCCTGTGCACCCAGCAAACCACGGCTCAGCCTGGCTTCCCCAACAGAACCACCCAGGGCCGCACCGGCGAGTCCACTGCCCACACAGCAATGCAGAAACGGGTCCCAGCCGGACGGGTGACAGTTATCGCATAATTTGGGGCACTGAAGTACGTCCCTGAGGCAACACACAGGCTCCTGGCCTGGGTGCCTGTGAGGAGTTCAACGTGGGCTGTGCGTTTCTTACTCTGGTGAATTTGGACCTTGGGCCTAAAATTCTTCAAATGTAATTTTCATCAGATAAAATTTCTTGTTTTTCAAAGCAATTCCTCATGGCTTACTGGGTGGTTCTTCCAAATGGTGTAATTACTCTAATGGTGTTCATTATAACCGAATCACCTGGTACTTGTAAAGCTGGAATTATGATGTGTAATTGCAGTAAGGAGTCAGGAAGCTGCGGCCCCTCAGGATGGAATACCGTTTACCGGCATCTCCACTCCTCCCTCCCCCTGCCCCCCCACGGAAGCCCGGCAGCCCTGGGAGTGCTCTGCCCCCCATCTCTCTCCCACCAAAACCCTTCCCCACCGTCAGCCCGTCCAGGGGCCCCGGGCCTGGCTGGCCTGCTGGGTTCCCAGCCCACTGAGTACAAATGTAGCTGCTCGAACTAAGGTATGCTGGGAACACAAGCCTCCCAAGTCCAGAGGAGCAGGTGAGGGCTTCTGGGAGGAGGAAGCACTTCAGAGGAGACCTGAAGACAAGGAGCAATGTTCCAGGCAGAACCCAATCCCGAGCGCAGGATGGCAGGGAAGGCCCCGCAGGTAAAGGCACAAGTGTGTGCCCGTCACCCGCCCCCCCCGGGCGGTGATGGACGCGGTGCTGGAAGAGCGACCCTGGGCTCTCCACCCCACCCCCAGACCCCTGTGTGAACGGAGAGGGCTCTGTGCCAAGCCTCCGTCCCACAGGGGTACTGGGACTGCCCACACGCTCTCCCAACCAAAGCAAAGGAAGGACGTAAGACAGAGGCTGAGAGAACGGAGAAAGTCGGCCTACTGGGAATGCAAAGTAAACGCCAAAGCTTCCGATTCCCTAGAAAGGGCAACAAAGACTGCAGAGAACGGACAGAAATGGTGGGTGGGCAGGCTGTGGGCGGCTCTCAGCTGAGACCTCCTGAAGCAAAGCACAGTCCAGGACGGCAGCCCCGAGCAGCCGGCCCACAGACGGACCGCCATGACGGTGACACGCAAGCCCCGGGCCCGGAGAAGCCAGGACCTGGTCATCGATGGTAGCTTCCTAAATCACGTCCCTTCTTCCAAGTCAGGCCAACCAGATCAGGCGGAACATGCTCCCCTAACCCATCACACAGGACGCGGCTCCCAGTTTGCCCCCCGTGACGCAGCCTCGGACCAGCACCCCCATCAGGCCCACGGGGGGCCTCCCCTTTGCCACCACGAAGCATCCCCACCACACCTGCTACAGCCAGCACAAAATGGCTTCTGCTCTCATTTGGGTGGTCTTTACTTATTTCTACTCCACCATCCAGTAGCTAAGGGAGAATTAATTCGACCCCCTCCTGTGGGATGCTGGGGCTGGTGGGAAGGTTGCAATACCGGAACGTGGCCACGAGATGGCAACGTGGAGAGGCCTTTGCCCCAAACCTCAGGTAGAGCCCCTGGCACCTGGCACTGGAGATGCGGATGTGGCCCCACTCCCATGGGTCAGGAGGAATTCGCCCCTCAGTCCCCTCTCTCTGGGAGGGGGGAGGGAGAGTGGGTGTGGGACCACAGGGCCCAGCCACAGGGCTATAGGTTGAAAAGAATTCAGCTCCTCTCTCTGGACCTCCACGGGGGGTGAGGGCAGGTGCCCTTCACAGGCCCTCCCAGACCACCAGACCCTCTGATGAAGGGCCCGGGAGGGGACAGTTTCTAGCTGCCCAGGTGGTTCCGGCAAGTCCAAGCTGAGCCTCATGGTAGGTGGTTCCCATCCAGACGCACTTCACACTCAGGCTGGCTGGGACCGCCAGACACTGGGACCAAACTGTCCAAGTTCTCAGTCAGAGGAGGAGGCTGAATGATGCCCCTAGACAGCCTGGGGACAGCCTAGGAACCCTGCCCACGGACAGCATGGGGACAGTCTGAGAACAGCCCAGGGACAGCCTGAGGATGCTATTCTCGGACAGCATGGGGACAGCCCGGGGATGCCTGAGAATGCTGATCCAGG
>NW_022589783.1:670025-767035 GCF_004348235.1 Phoca vitulina | reverse complement strand
GCATGGGGACAGCCCCGGGATGCCTGAGAATCCTGCTCCAGGGGCAGTATGGGGACAGCCCCGTCCTGCTTCAGGACTTGTGGCAAGTCACCTAGGCCCATCGGCCTGAGGGCCCCTCATTCAAGAGACAGTCTGTTCCCTACCAGGCTGGTTCTCTCACAGGATCAAAGGCCTTTCGAGCATTTTCAAAAAAGAAGTTGTTTGAAACAAAGAAAAAAAGTATGTTGAGATAAAGGTTACAGTATATATTCTTTCAAATACAAAAAATGGTCCCAAACAGAAAGTCCTTTTAGAAATGAGCACAAAAGGCAGAAATCAGTTGCACTTCTATACACCAACAAGACAGAAGAAAGATAAATTAAGGAGTCGATCCCATTTACAATTGCACCCAAAACCATAAGATACCTAGGAATAAATCTAACCAAAGAGGCAAAGAATCCGTACTCAGAAAACTATAGAATACTCCTGAAAGAAATTGAGGAAGACACAAAGAAATGGAAAAATGTTCCATGCTCATGGATTGGAAGAACAAATATTGTGAAAATGTCAATGCTAGCTAGAGCAATCTACACATTCAATGCAATCCCCATCAAAATACCATCCACTTTCTTCAAAGAAATGGAACAAATAATCCTAAAATTTGTATGGAACCAGAAAAGACCCCGAATAGCCAGAGGAATGTTGACAAAGAAAAGCAAAGCTGGTGGCATCACAATTCCAGACTTCAAGCTCTATTACAAAGCTGTCATCATCAAGACAGTATGGTACTGGCACAAAAACAGACACAGAGATCAATGGAACAGAATAGAGAGCCCAGAAATGGACCCTCAACTCTATGGTCAACTAATCTTTGACAAAGCAGGAAAGAATGTCCAATGGAAAAAAGACAGTCTTTTCAACAAATGGTGTTGGGAAAATTGGACAGCCACATGCAGAAGAATGAAACTGGACCATTTCCTTACACCACACACAGAAACAGACTCAAAATGGTTGAAAGACCTCAATGTGAGACAGGAGTCCATCAAAATCCTAGAGGAGAACACAGGCAGCAACCTCTTCGACCTCAGCTGCAGCAACTTCTTCCTAGAAACATCGCCAAAGGCAAGGGAAGCAAGGGCAAAAATGAACTATTGGGACTTCATCAAGATAAAAAGCTTCTGCACAGCAAAGGAAACAGTCAACAAAACCAAAAGATAACCGACAGAATGGGAGAAGATATTTGCAAATGACATATCAGATAAAGGGCTACTATCCAAAATCTATAAAGAACTTATCAAACTCAACACCCAAAGAACAAATAACCTAATCAAGAAATGCTCAGAAGACATGAACAGACATTTTTCCAAAGAAGACATCCAAATGGCCAGACACATGAAAAAGTGCTCCACATCACTCGGCATCAGGGAAATCCAAATCAAAACCTCAATGAGATACCACCTCACATCAGTCAGAATGGCTAAAATTAACAAGTCAGGAAACGACAGATGTTGGTGAGGATGCAGAGAAAGGGGACCCTCCTACACTGTTGGTGGGAATGCAAGCTGATGCAGCCACTCTGGAGAACAGTATGGAGGTTCCTCAAAAAGCTGAAAATAGAGCTACCCTCCAACCCAGCAATTGCACTACTGGGTATTTACCCCAAAAGGTACAAATGTAGGGATATGAAGGGGTACGTGCACCCCAGTACTCATAGCAGCAATGTCCACAATAGCCACACTAGGGAAAGAGCCAAGATGTCCATCAACAGATGAATGGATAAAGAAGATGTGGTGTGTGTGTGTGTGTATATATATATATAATGGAATATTATGCAGGCATCAAAAAAACGGTATCTTGCCATTTGCAATGACGTGGATGGAACTAGAGGGTATTATGCTAAGCGAAATAAGTCAATCAGAGAAAGACAATTATCATATGACCTCACTGATATGAGTAATTTGAGAAACAAGACAGAATCATAGGGGAAGGGAGGGAAAAATGAAACAAGACAAAACCAGAGAAGGAGACAAACCATAAGGACTTTTAAACTCAGGAAACAAACTGAGGGTTGCTGGAGTGGTGGGGGGTGGGAGGGATGGGGTGGCTGGGTGATAGACATTGGGGAGGGTATGTGCTATGGTGAGTGCTGTGAATTGTATAAGACTGATAATCAGAGACCTGTAACTCTGAAAAAAAAAATAAATTAAAAAAAAAAAAAAAAAAAAAAAGAAGAAGAAGAAGAAGAAGAAGATAGTAGGAGGGGAAGAATGAAGGGGGTAAATCGGAGGGGCAGATGAACCATGAGAGACTATGGACTCTGAGAAACAAACTGAGGGTTTTAGAGGGGAGGGGGGTGGGACGATGGGTTAGCCTGGTGATGGGTATTAAAGAGGGCACGTTCTGCATGGAGCACTGGGTGTTATATGAAAACAATGAATCATGGAACACTACATCAAAAACTAATGATGTAATGTATGGTGACTAACATAACATAATAAAATAAAATTAAAAAAAAAAAAAGGAATGAGCACAAAGGGATGAGGTCACTGAGAGTGGACTTTGCTGTATGCGTACGTCACCTCTTGCTCTTTTCTCCAGTGTCAGAGCCCAGGCTCGGCCATCACAGTGTGGTAAACACCAAACAACTCAGCAGCAATCCCCAAAACAAGACATTGATAACCAAAACAGCCCTCAAAGAGCTGAAGCCTCCAGAAAAGGGGAAAGTACAAGGTTCTTCAGTGGAACAGTGAGAATCTCTACCCTGAATGTCCCCTGAAGATATCGGGATTTTCAGTGGCTCTTCCATGATTCCGAAAGACCTCCTGTTAGAAGATCTTCTCCCTGATTTAAGCTGAGCCTTATACTCTCCAAACTGAGCCCTCTGCTTTTTTTCCCCTTCCCTTACTAATTCTCACACCCAGCAAGACTTAGAGAAACTCTGCCTGAGTCATGGGCCAGAGATACCTCCCCAACATTTAGAGGCAGGGGTCAGGACTCAACCTGGACCCTGCAGAAACTGATCCTACTAACAAATGCAGCTGAAACCAGCCAGCAGACGTCCTGGAACTGGATCCCCATGACTTCAGCAGGGTCAGCAGCAGGACCCGACTTCACTGCACTCACTTCAGGTCCGCCATCAGAACATGGTGCTTGGATCAAGATGGGCCCTGCAGCCCAGACGTCTCAGCCTGTCCCAGCACCTCTGCCTTCCTTCCCAGAGAAACAGCTTGTCATGTCCCAGTTTAAAACGAGGGACAAAACAGGATTCTGCCCAGAAAAGGCCCAAAATGCCACATTACTTGGGCCTCTCACATCCTAGCAGCAATTCATTGCTGGGACTCCAAGAGGTAAATTAGGGAGTGAGATAGAAAGGAATCGAGATGCTGGTCTGAGAGCCCCGAAGCATGGCTTTGGGCCTCAGTTCTGCCGCTTATGAACCGTCTCTCGGCGTCTCTGCGCCTCTGTCTGCTCACAAGCACCCCACTCTTCTCAGGGCTGTTTCATCACCCCCAAGAGAAGAAAAGCCTTTTGAGGCCTTTCAACCAAAAAGATACAAGAAACAAATAGAGAATAAAAGCATAACCATGAAATAAAAGCAACTACATATGTATAGACAAAACAGACCAAAACAAAGTGCCTTTTAAAATGCACAAATGGGATGGTATCATCTATAAGTAATGAAACACTCTGTGAATGGTGAAGTGATGTGTGCACATGATGGTAATGGGGCAGGAGGTCAGAAGGAGGTCACTCGGACACTGAATACCAAGACCAAGAAAAGCAAAAAAAAACTTAGACTTCTCTGATTTTGAGGTCGGGGGAGTTCAGACACTTCAAGGATTCTTTGGTGTGGACATTTTATACATTCCCATGGTCCTGAGGGTAGGTTGTCAAACTTACAAATATATTTGTAAATATTTAACCAGACTGGGAAAATATCAGTCATCATGCATAAGCCAACCCAAAACTCACATTACACTCAAAGTGTTCCCCAACATATCAGTCACACTGGAACAAATCCACTTTTTCAAAACAAATGTGATTGCAAAATACACCATGCCCAATACATACTAGATATTATTAACCTATCAGAAATAGAAGATGTCCCATTACTAGGTGTGTTTACCCCAAACAGCTTTACAGGGGTGGCGGCCGAGGTCTGGCAACCTACCTCCTAAGAAACCAGCTAACTGCCACCATGCTGTTCAGCTCCCAGCGAAAAGCTGGGGCCTGGTGAGTGCCCACTGGTCGGTCTATCGCTAGTGCACCATCCAGGACTTCTGTTGGTAGAGGCTGATAAACATATTTGCTGGGACAACAGAGAACATATATACATTGTATTTGTTTTTTGTTACCATTGCTGTTGTCAAAGTTAACTCTTCCCTCTCATTTTAGGGTTTATTTTTCAACATTATACGGCCTATAATTTGAAAAGTCTAGATTTGTTAGTAAAACCAGCAAACCTCTTAACTCTCCACACCTTTCCTACTCCCCACAGGAAAACATTTTCAATGCATTTAATTGAACCTTTTGGTTTTCATCTCCATGTCTCTGAATGACACATTTATGTTGCTCCTTCTCAAGTTTTCAGATTTAGGAATTATCTATTGACTTCCTACACTATGGATGATGGGGACTTAACTATCACACATCAATATATACAATATATACAATTCTCTCTCTCTCTCTCTTCCTCTCTCTCTCATACACACAAACACATGTTCTCTATAGTCCCATTTAGTTTAATTACAATTTTTATCAGGTTAATATTAGACACTTACAACATTATGACTCTGTATATGCTGTTCCTAGCTAGGCCATGTAGTATACTGTGATTAGTATTCCTTTCTTCGACTCCTTTTTGTTTTTCCCAGAGTTATAAATGTCTTATTTGTTTGCTTGGTTTCCACAGTCTGGTCATTTCACGTTGTCTTCTGTGTGTGTGTGTGTGTGTGTGTGTGTGTTTGGGGGGGGCACCCATCTTTTTTCATAGGCTTTTTGAAGTGTCTGATGATCCTGGGCTGCCTACTAATATTTAATAAGGAGGCAAGAAGAGGCTGGTTGGGAGCTGTGTGTGCCTGCAGAATTGTTGACAGTGTCAGTACAGGAATCACACTAAGCTATTTCATTGGGCAAACTTTGATCCTTGTTTCCATTTCCTGGAAGCAGAATAAGAAATTACCACACCGGGGAAGGGAGACAAGAAAGGTCAGCCTTCTAATAATGAATGTGCTGTCAAGCCAGCTATCGCTGTAGGTGCCTGGAGCATGATTACGCCATGGAGAAACTGCAGGCACCAAAATGACCACACGCGTCAGAATCACCCCACCTGGGGGTAATTGTGCATCCCTTTATACCCCAATTAGCCTTCCTTGGCCATCAGTTGGAGCTCCTGTGGCAAGAGGGGCGGGAAGTGAGGCAGGAGTCCTCCAGAACTTTTAGTCCCACCAGGGGGCAATATCAAAGGATCACAATGAGGGAAAGATATAGTGGGGGGAGGGGGCATGCCCGAAGGGATGGGGTTGGGGCATCAGTACCTGCCAGACAAGCATCCAAACTATCTGTGATATTAAAAGCCCACTTTGATTGAAACACATCTGCACTCCACCTGTACTGCCCTTCATATCAGGTGGTTAAGTAGAGTAAGTAAATCCCCCCCTTTTTTTTTAAGATTCTATTTATTTATTTATTTGACAGAGAGAGAGACAGCGAGAGAGGGAACACAAGCAGGGGGAGTGGGAGAGGGAGAAGCAGGCTTCCCGCCGAGCAGGGAGCCCGATGCAGGACTCGATCCCAGGACCCTGGGATCATGACCTGAGCCGAAGGCAGACGCTCAACGACTGAGCCACCCAGGCGCGCCCCCTTTTTCATGTGATAGATGTTTTCATGTAAATACTCCACAAAACAAAGGGCCAGATAGGAAAACATTCTAAAAATATATCTGTTGCTGTGATAGCTGAAACTTAACCTTTAGACATTCTACTTAACAAACAGTCCCCCCAAATTGCATGAATTTTGCCCAAAGGAAAAAAAAAGTGATCAATATTTCTCCCGAAGCCAATATCTTGATCACCTTTGGACCAAGTCATCACATTTTTAACAGGAGCATGAACCTGTACACTGCTTTATACGGACAGAACAGGCATTTGTAAACAACATTCATGTTTTCCTATTATTTCCACACTTCGGGTTTGTGCAGATTTTTAGTTTTGTTTTTATTCTGGTGTATTGCTGTATGTTTATCAGACATACAGCTCCTCAAAAACCTCAGAGAAAAATTTCTTTATATCACAACAAAATAACAACCATAAAAATCAATGGGATCACTTTATGATCACTCAAGTCAATTTCTCTGAGATTCAAAGCCATCTTGACATAATGTTCCATGGGTCAAGTCAATGCAAATCTAATAAAAACAACAAAACTACATTAACCTCTGGTCTCTGGTTTCAATTAAGACCAAATTGAAGAATGATTGGAAGTCACTGTCCTTGCAAGCTCCCAGCCTCCCACCATGGGCAGCATCTCTCCTGCAGCTGAGACACACCTTATGAGCCACAAGACTCGGTGGCAATCCCTCCAGCCACAAACACAGGCAGGATGCATTTGCTCACTAGCCCTGCATTGTCCCACAAGGTTCACACCACAAAGTGTCCTTTACACAAAGGTACCATCTGTTCCACACCTGCCACACCAGCCAGGGCAGGTTTCCCAGTGGTGGTCCTGGCTCTGGGTGAGCACTTCAAACACCAATCAATTACCCCCACTCCAATAGCTCCCCTCCCCCAGATCCTGGAAAAATACCCTGATTTAGGATATTCTCCCTTTGAGTAAAAGCTGAGCAGGCAGTACACTTGGATTCCCCCCAGCTTGCACTTGGATCCTGCAGCAGCCTGCTGGCCTGCAGGCCCATCATTATGTGGAGTGGCCTTTGTATATGCTGCAAGGTAGGGAATAAAAAGAGAAAGCCGGAAACCTTCCATGAGGAAGGTGGGGACAGTCAGGAACCAGGATCAGTGTTGCAGTTGGCAGCAATGATCCCACGTGGCCTGGAACTCGTAAGGTTCTGACAGCTCTTCCAAAGCACAACCCTGACAGGCAGAGCCAAGCTCCAGCCCCGTGAGGCACAGGAAGGCGTGGACAGGGGACTTCAGTCCTCTTTTGTTGTTTCATCTCTGCTGCTTCCCATCCCTCTGGTGGTGAGAAGTCTTTCATCAACTGGAGCTCCTTTCCTGCTCTGCTACCGCAAGGGAAGCATCTGGACCCTCAGGGAGCAGAGACTGAAGGCAGCGACTAGGAGGGGGCTCGCATGGAGGCAGGTCAGGGCCCAGGGCTGTCCCCAGGGTACACGTGACACTCGGGGTCCCTGGCACGCCATGTCACAGTTATGACTGCATTCTTCTAAAGAGCCACTGTAGTTTAATAATGAAGAATAAGTTCTTATGGAAAAATTCGTGTTTAGCAAAACACCTTTATATATTTTAATGGAGAAAACTATCTGTAAGACATGGCTCAAAGTGGCAGCTGAGAGGCAGATGGTGAGAATGTACAGTGCTTGTACTTATGGAATGGACAGGGATTCTGCTGTGTGGGGGAAGGGTACGTGTGGAGTGGAGGGGCTGTGCACAGCCCAGGAGCCGGCGGGCACCCCTGACGCAAGGATGGATCCAGGACTGAAGAACTAGGATAGAAACACATCTTGTAGCATGCTCATATCAATGCACAGCTTCCGTAAAGTCAGAGATACTTGGGGAAGAAGGATCTGGTTGGTGCCCAGGAGGGCCTGGGGAAGGCACAGCACACAAGGCTAACAGACAAGGGATGGAGAGTAAGGCATGTCGGCACTCACTCTAACAGCAGTGATTGCAGGACCTCAGAAGAACCCGAGTCCCAGCTGCGGAGAGCATCACGACTGCACTTACGTCCTGCAGAACTCAGCTACCAGGAGGCCGCAGGGCCCAGACACCAGGGGCTGGCCTGGGTTTTTCGCACCCAGGAGGCCTATACCTCAGTGCCAACCTAAGTAAAAGCCTCTGTGCATATCTGTTCAGGTGGGAAGGTGCACCCCACAGAGCAGACAGCTGCCCCAGAGTGTTAACTGGACTCCTGGCAGCGGATGCGCTCATGCTGCCAGGTCTGTGCGGATGCACCCCACACCCTCCGTTCTGGCGAGTTTGCATCTGTACTGAATTTAATTAGAATCTAAAGGACACTGTGGCGTACGAACCCACCACGCAGACAGCGCTCGATGTCACGGCATCACTGCAACCCCAGCAGCTTACGTGATAGGGACTCAGGAAATATTTGCAGGATTGAATTAAATCCTTCCCCCAAATTCACAGGATTACACCATGAATCTCCTGAAGCTAACTGGCTTGTGGTCTTGGGTGCATCACTGCAACTCCCTTCCAGGAAAGGAAAGGCTTCACTGGAGATCAGCTGTCGCCCCTGCAGTTCCCACACCCCGTTTTATGACCTGCATGGCATGGACTAGAGGTGTCCAGTCTGGTCTAAGGCTGCCCTGGATGAAGGGATGGACAGGCACAGAGACCATCTGGCCACAGCAAACAAGTGTTTGATGAAGGAGACGCGTGCGGCAAGGAAGCAATGGGTCAGAGAGCAAGCAGCTCCTTCCAGGCATCTCCAAAGCACAGCAGATGATGGAGGGGATGTGAATGAAAAGGGAAGACCAGAAGAGAAGGAGCACGAGTGACCGCCAGAGGGCCAGCCGACATGCACTGGCTGGCTGGGAGGCATGATCTGATCCACTGCAGACATGGGCTCCCTAGGAGCCTGGCCCCACCTGGGGCCCACAGTACCCGAGGGGACATCACTCCGATTACGAGGGCTCAATGCAGAGGAACAAATACACCTTTGACCTCAGGAGAAAAGCAGTGAATTCCTCCCATGTTAAAACAAGACCAAGTAAACTCCTTGCTAAAGTGGGTGCCTATAAATTAGGTCCGTTCACAGCCGTGGGAACAAAGCCTGTGCCCCTTCCACTCCTTCTAGGACCAAGAGAGGCAGAGGGAAGAGGAGGGGAAGGGGGAAGTGTCCGTACTTCCTGCCACACCTCCTTCCCTCCCCCTGACCCACCCAGACACGGGAGGGAACCAAGGAACCGGCACTCCACCGGGCAGCAAAGCAGCCTGCGTGTCTGCTGCCCGCCCCCACACCCTCCTGCCACGCAGCCCGGCACCCTCCACCCCAGCCCCACCCGTCTCCTTCAGGGCATCTGCAGTGTTCCCATACAGTGGCCACCCCAAAACACATGTGGGAGGGAGACCCAACAGAGCAGATGTGGAAGCTGGTGGATGAATGGCTGAGCAGAGTGTGAAGAAGCTTCTGTGCACCGTGGCCGGAGTTCTGGGGTGTGCTTAGAACCAAATACTGAGACGGGACAGCCGGAGTCCTGGGAGCAGGCTGCCACTCGGTGCACCTGTCCCCACCACAGGCACTGGAACCTAAACTGCCGGCAACTGTTCCAGGGCACACAGAACCAGCAGGATCGGACAGGGTGGTGTGCAATTTGCAGGCCAGACAGAAGCCTGGGAAGCTTCAGGGTGCAGACACATTGCACAAAAATCAGTGATCACCTGGCCCCCCAGCAGCTCCCTGCCTCCCATGTTCATGAGTCTACAAGTTGTCTCTATCCCTGGGGCTTGGGGTAACCACCCATCTTGACTTCTGGGCCCTCCCCGCTGCAGGGCCCTCCATCATCATAGAAACCGGCCATACAGAGCTCCCTCGATCTCCACACGTGAGGACAGCACCCCAGAGGGTGGCTGTAGACCAGAGCTGCACCCAGACAGCTCAAGCCACCCTGAGCTACTCATTGCATATCTCCACACTGAGCGAGGCTTCACACACAGCCCGGCCTTCCTGCACCTGTCCAGCCCTGCAGTTGGCTTGGAAGGCGGCCATCCCTCAACAGCAGTAGCAGGTTTGCAAGACCAGAGGTAATCTGCCAACTGGGGGTAGACTTCTGAGGACAGTGGAAAATGAGCACAGGAAATGCAGAACATTCAAGATGACACCTGGAGTCACAGGGCCTGGCAGGGGACACACTCAGTGGGGCCAGGTGACCCCAGGCCAATCATGCAGGCTCCCAAGGCCCTGCCTGTGCCAGGCTGGGTACCTGAGGCTGGGCCAGCTTCCCCTGATGTTCTTTATGATCCAGGCTTTCAAGCATTTATGACCTGCTGAAAGACTTAGGTGTCCAGAGAAACCTCAGTTAGCTAAGGGTGAGTGCTCGGTGGGCCCACGCAGCTGTCCCAAACCACCACAGAAGTTAAGAGCGGGGGCTTCTGCTCACACTTTCCTACTGCTAGCTCCTGTCCACAGGAAGGCTCCACGCGTGTGCGGGAGTAGTGCATGTGCATGTGTGTGCAAGCTCATTCCCTTTTGCCCAGAGATAACTGGAACCGGGGCCACACGCAGGCCTCATGCAATCACTGAAGATCTGTCTTGTTAATTCCATTTTACCAATGAGGAGGCAAGGCACACCGGCTCTTCACTTTAAGGCTCCTCACGACCTTCAAATAAATTGTCACAAGCTCTAAGTACAAGGCTTTACCCTCTCGCAAGAGAGGGATAACATGTGCGGGGGGCGATAACTGATAGGGCACTCCTTATCAGGCATGTCCAGTTGGATCAATGCGGTCATTAGGACTCAGTAGACTGTCTCATTCATGCTCTCCCTTCCCCTCGCTCTTCATACATTTTTGCTCATGAATGACAAGCCACTCAAGACTATTTAAGACCATTTTACCTACGATTCTTCTATCAGATTAACCAAATAAATCAATTCCTCCCTAATGGCTTTGTTGCCTTTGCAATTCCTCAAAATCCATTCTTAAAACCTGAGTATCTCAGTACCTTATAATGGCATCATTGATTTTGTTTTTCTTTCTTTTGTTGTGGTATAATACCCATAACATAAAATTTACCACCTTAGCCACTTTTAAGTGTACAGTTCACTCGTATTAAACATGCTCACACTGGGCAACCATCGCCACCAGCCATCCCCATAACTCTTCTCAGCCTCATAAACTGAAACACTACACCTATTAAATACTAACTCCCCGTTCTCCCCCTGACCCAAGCCCTAGCAATGCCATTCTACTTTCTGTCTTTACAACTTTGACTTCTCTAGGTATCTCATAGAAGCGAAATCATACAGTATTTGTTTTTTTCTGACTGGCTTATTTCACTGAGCATAATGTCAAGGTTTATTCATGTTGTAGCAGGTCTCAGGATTTCATTCCTTTTTAAGACTAAAAAACATTCTATTGTATGGGTAGACCACATTTGACTTATCCATTCATCTGTCAATGGACACTTGGGTTGCTTCCACATTTCAGCTACTGTGAATAATGCTGCCGTAAACATAGAGGTACAAGTATTTCTTCAAGACTCTGCTTTCAGTTCTCTGGAGTATGTACCCAGAAGCGAAATTGCTGGGTCATATGGTAATTCTAGGTCTAACTTTTTGAGGAAGGTCCATACTATTTTCCACAGCAGCTGCACCACTATACATTCCCCCCAACAGTGCACAAGGGGTCCAGTGTGCCAACACTTGTTTCCTGTTTCTTTGAGAGTAGCCACCCTAATGGGTGTGATGTGGTATCTCAATGCAGTTTTGATTAGCATTTTCTAATAATTAGTGGTGTTGAGTTATCTTTGCATGTGCTTCTTGGCCTTTCGTCTATCTTCTTTATAGAAACGTGTATTCAAGTCCTTTACCCACTTTTGAATTGGGTTGTTGTGTTGTTGTTGTTGTTGTTGTTGTTGAGTTCTAGGAGTTTTTTTATATATTCTGGATATTAACCCCTCATCATCTAGGGTTTTCAAATATTTTCTCCCATTCTGTAGGTTGCCTTTTTTATACTCTGTGGATAGTGTCTTTTAATGCATAATTTTTGAAAATTTTCATGAAGCATAATTTGTCTATTTTTTCTTTTGTTACCTGTGCCTTTGGGGTCCTATCCAAGAAATCACTGCCAAATCCCATGTCATGGAGATTCTGTCCTGCATTTCTTCCAAGAGTTTCATTGTTATAGGCTTTACATTTAGGTCTTAGATCCATTCAGAATTAATTTTTGTATGTGGGGTTAAGCAAGGGTTCCAGCTTCAGTCTTTTGCATGTGGATATTTCGTCTTCAGATTTCATTTGTTGAAAAGACTGTCCTTTCCCTCAATGAATGTTCTTGGCACCCTTGTCAAAAATTATTTGACACTACATATGAGGGTTTATTTTGGGGCTCCTTATTCTGTTCCATTGGTCTATATTATATGTCTATCTTTATGCCAATATTACAACTGTTTTGATTACCACAAACTTTTGAAATCAGCCAGTAGGAGTCCTCAAATTTTAGTCCTTTTTTTCAAGATTGTTTAGCTATTCAGAGTACATTGAGATTTCATATTAATTTTAGGTTAAATGTTTCTATATCTGCAAAAAATGTCATTGGGATTTTGATAGAAATTACACTGAATCTGTATATCCCTTTGGGTAATTGACATTTTAACAGTATTGTCTCCAATTCATGAACATGAGATATATTTTCATTTATTTGTCTCCTTTAATTTCTTTCAGCAATGTTTTCTGGTTTTCATTGTACAAGTCTTCACCTCCTTGATTCAGTTAATTCCTAAGTATTTTATTCTTTCTGATGCTATTGTAAATGGAATTGCTTTTTAAATTTCCTTTTCAGATTGTTGTTCATTGCTTATGTATAGAAATGAAACTAACTTTTGTGTGGTTTTGTATCCTGCTACTTTGCTGAATTCATTTATTAGATCTAACAGCCTTTTTTTTTTTTTTTAAGAGTCTTTAGGACTTGCTACATATAAGATCATATCATCAGCAAACAGATAATTTTACTTCTTTTATTTCTCTTTCTTGCTTAACTGCTTTAGTACTATAGTGGATAGAAGTGATAAAAGTAGGCATCCTTGCCTTGCTCCTGATCTTAAAGGAAAAGCTTTCAGACTTTCACCATTGAGTATTATGTTCGCTGTGGATTTTTCTCTATGGCTTATATTATTATGTAGAGGTAGATGACTTTGAACAACATGGGGGTTAGGGCACCAACTCCCCACACGGTTGAAAATCCGAGTAAAACTACTGACTCACCCAAAAACTTTACTAATAGCCCACTGTTGACCAGAAGAAGCCTTACTGATAACATAAACAATTGACACATATTTTGTATGTTACATTATACACTGTATTCTTACAATAAAGTAAGCTAGAGAAAAGAAAATGTTATTAAGAAAATCATAAGAGGGCGCCTGGGTGGCTCAGTTGGTTAAGCAACTGCCTTCGGCTCAGGTCATGATCCTGGAGTCCCGGGATCGAGTCCCGCATCGGGCTCCCTGCTCAGCAGGGAGTCTGCTTCTCCCTCTGACCCTCCTCCCTCTCATATGCTCTCTCTCTCTCTCATTCTCGCTCTCTCAAATAAATAAATAAAATCTTAAAAAAAAAAAAAAAGAAAGAAAATCATAAGAGAAAATACGTTTTCAGTACTATACTGTATTTGTCCAAAATATCTGCATATAAGTGGACCCAGGCAGTTCAAACCTGTGTTGTTCAAGGGTCAACTGTATTTTGTTGAGTGTTTTTATCATGAAATGTTGAATTTTGTCAAATGCTTTTTCTGCATCAACTGAGATGACCATGTGATTTTTTTTTCCTTCATTCTGTTGATGTGGTGGAATACACTGATCGAGTTTCCTATGTTGAATCATCCTTGCCTTCCAGGAATAAATCCCGGTAAATGCTGTAGAATTCAGTTTGCCAGCATTTTGTTGAGAATTTTTGCATAAAGGTTCATAAGGGATACTGGTTTATAGCTTTCTTTCTCTGTAGTATCTTTGGCTCTGGTATTAGGAGTATGATGGCCTCACAGAAAGAGTAAGTTAGGAAGTATTCCCTCCTCTTCAATTTTTTTTGGAAAAGTTTGAGAAGGACTGGCATTAGTGTTTCTTTAAATGATTGGTAGACTTCACCACTGAAGCTGTCAGGTCCAGGGCTTTTCTATATTGGGAGATTTTTGACTACTGATTCAACCTCCTTACTACTTAAAAGTCTATTCAGATTTTCTATTTCTTTGAGATTTAGTCTTGGTAGGTTTTGTGTTTGTAGGAATTTGTCCATTTCATCTAGGTTATCCAATATCTTGGCATATAATTGCTCATAGTACTGTCTTGATCCTTTTCATTTCTGTAGAATCACAAACCCACTTTCATTTCTGACTTTGGTAATTTGAGTCTTCTCTCTTTTTTCTTAGTCCATCTGGCTAAAGGTTCATCAATTTTGTTGATCTTTTTAAAGAATAAACTTTTGATTTCACTGATCTTCTCCGCTGTTTTTCTATTCTGTTTCACTTACCTCTGTTCTAATCTTTGCTATCTCCTTCTTTCTGCTAGCTTTAAGTTTAGTTTGTTCTCCTTTTTCTAGTTCCCTAAGTTATAAAGTTAGGTTGTTGATTTGGGATCTTTCTTGTTTTTTAATGTAACAATTTATAGCTATAAATTTCCCCCTTAGCACTACTTTCACTGTGTCCCATAAGTTTTGGTAAGTTGTGGTTTTGTTTTCATTCCTCTCTAAGTATTTTCTAATTTCCCTTGTGATTTCCTCTTTGATCCATTGGTTGTTTAAAAATGTATTGCTTAATTTCCATAATATTGTCAATTTTCCAGTTTTTGTTATTGATTGGCTTCATCCTCTTGTGGTTCGAGAAGATACTTTGTATAATCCCTATCTTTTAAAATCTATTGAGACTTGGGGCGCCTGGGTGGCTCAGTTGGTTAAGCAGCTGCCTTCAGCTCATGTCATGATCCCGGGGTCCTGGGACTGAGCCCCACATCAGGCTCCCTGCTCAGCGGGGAGCCTGCTTCTCCCTCTCCCTCTGCCTACTTGTGTTCTCTCTCTGTCAAATAAATAAATAAAATCTTTAAAAAATAAAATAAAATCTGTTGAGACTTAACTTGTGGTCTAACATATGGTCTATCCTGGAAAATGTCCCATATACACTTAAGAAGAAATTGTATGTGGCTGTTGAGTGGAGTGTTCTATGAATGTCTATCAGATCTAGTTGGTTTATAGTGTGTTTAAGTCCTCTGTTTCCTTATTTATCTTCTGTCTGTTTGTTCAACCCATTACTTGAGTGGGGTATTGAAGTCTCTAACAATTATTGCTGAACTGTTTCTCCCTTCAATCCTGTCAGCCTTTGCTTCATATATTTTGATGGTCTGTCATTAGGTGCATGTTTATAATTGTTGTATCTTCTTGCTTTATTGAACCTTTTATTAATATACAATGTCCTTCCTTGTCTCTTATAAACTTTTTTATTTAAAGCCTAATTTTTCTGAAATTAACATAGGCACCCTTGCTCTCTTTTTGTTTACTACATGCATGGAATATCATTTTGCACCCTTTCTCTTTCAACTTGTTTGTGTCTTTGGATTCAAGTGAGTCTCTTGTAGACACCATATAGATGGATCATGTTTTATCCATTCTGCCATTCTCTGTCTTTTGATAGGAGAGTTTAATACATTTACATTTAAAGCAATTACTGATAAGGAGGGACTTCCTTCTGTCATTATGCTATTTGTCTTCTATGTGACCTATAGCTTTTTTGTCCCTCATTTCTCACATTCCTGTCTTCTTTTGAATTTAGTTGATTTTTTTATAGTGAAATACTTAAATTTCTTCTTAATTTCCTTTTGTGTATATTCTATAGCTAGCTTCTTTGTGGTACCATGGAGATTACATTTAACATCCTAAAATTATAGCATTCTAATCTGAATTTATAGTAGCTTAACTTCAACAGCCTTTGTCCCTTTCTGTCTTCTACTGGGATTCCCACAATGGGTATGTTGGTCTGCTTAATGGTATCCTACATATCCCTTAGGCTCTGTTCACTCATTGTCAAGTGTTTTTCCTTCTGTTCCTCAGATTCAATAATTTTCATTGTCCTGTCTTCAGGCTCACTGAATCTTTCTTCTGCCTGCTCAGATCTGCCTTTGAATCCCTACAGTAAAATTTTTGTTGCAGTTATTGTACTTTTCAGCTCCAGAATTTGTTTTCATGTTTTCTATCTCTTTAATGAAAGTTCCATTTTGTTTACACATCATTTTCCTGACTTTTTTCCTCATCTTCCTTTAATTCTTTAAACATCTTTAATTAAGACAGTTGCTTTAAATTCTTTATCTAATAGATCTATCATTGGGACTTTTTCAGGGACAGTTTCTGTTGAATTATCTTTTTTCCTTTGAATGGGCCATACTCTCCTGTTTCTTTGTATGTCTTGTGATTTTTGTTGTTGTTGTTATTGATATTGTTGTTGTTGCTGTTGTTGAACACTGGACATATGAATCTAATAATGTGGTAATTCTGGAAATCATGTCCTCCTTCCCATGATTTGCTGGGTTTTGTTATTTGTTGTTGTTGTTGTTGTTGTTATAGTTTTGGGGGTTTTTATTGCGGTAGACTGTCTCTGTGCCAAGGATCAGCCTGAGGTATAATATATTTTCCCCATATGTGTAGTTGTTTCTGAATGTTCTAGTCTTTAATACCTGTCTCCCAAAAGGTCAAAAGTGACAAATGAAGGGAGTAACGGTGGGGTACTGGCCCTTTAAATCCATGTAAGTCACTTGAGCCAGAGGGGGAGGGACTTAGAACAACAGAGGGAGGTGCAACAGCAATGGCCACCAACCTCTTTGTCTGTATAATTGTGATCAGAAGGAGCAATCAGTCATTAGAACACAGATCCCCAGTACTTGAAAGGGTCCTTTTTATGCACCCTGGTTTGCACAACCCATGTGCAAATGTTTCCAGAACATGCTCACACCTGCCTACCGGGGGACTGAAGGTGGGAGACAGGTAGCTGCTCCTGGGCTAAACTGAAATTTAGCTGAAACTGACCAAAATTAATCCTAATTTACTCTCCAAGCCTTCCCCTAGAAGTTCAAGGCTTCAATAGACTCCAGAGTTCCGAAGCAGTTACTCAGACAGATTCTTACCAGTGCAGCTGCTGTCCAGGTGGGAGACAGCTTCCTGGTGCTTCCTTCTCTGTCATCTTCCTAGAATCCTCCTGTCTGTTTTTTGGAAAACTTATCCTCTCAACTGAAACTTGGACTTCTCCAAGGATTCTCGGACTTGAGTTACTACTAAATAGCCCCAGACAATTTTTGCATGTAATTAGAGATTATGTGATTTAGTCTTTTGTGGACAGATATTAGTGATTCCCAGTCACTCTCATAATAACTATAATCTCCCTTTACTTGGCCTGAACTACCACTCCCTCTGCGTGACTATGAGGGCCAACAGAGAATAACAACGGGCCTGAACTTCCCAGGTACTGGTGTCTCTGCGATGACATTTTGCAAATAGGGCTGTTGGAAAATTAGTTGGAATTTTCACATCTTGTAATTGCAGATATAATTATGGTACCGGGTCCTTCCTGAGATAATAATTAATTATCCTTCACAAGAGAACTAAAATAGGGTCCTCAGGTGCCTGCCAGCCATTAGCCCATCTCCTATGACACCCCTTACTACCTCATGGCCAAATTCAGGTTGGCTGAAAAACTGTGCAAAACAAAAGATAAAATTCCATTCTAAGGCTTCATGCACAGTGGACTGATGATCTAGCCTCCACCTGACAGGTCAGCCAGCTGCGCGGTGGCTGTGTCTCAGACTGTGCGTGGGGTACAGCACACCAGACTTCCCATCCTTCCTCCTCTAAGTTTCAAGTTATTGAGCAAGAGTATGATTCAGAGTGCAGGTTGTTTATCCACCTCCAAATTCCCTTCCCATCTGACTATCTCTACAGTTATTGCAAAGAGGCAGAAAACCAGATGCTCCTCTTGCAACCCAATTACCTTGTTGTGTTCTCCATCCCATCAGGCTTCCCAGGAGGTTATCATGACGGATGCCTTTTTCATGTCAATCCGCCTCAACCCTCCAAGTGTATTCAGCATGTGCAGCACTAGGGCCAAGGTGCCATCTGAAGCAGAAAGATAATTACAGGTGGGAAGAGGGAACTTACCCCTTCCACCCCACATCTCTGCCAATCAAGCAGACGTGCACACATGTGGACTCTCTGTTATCCAGAGGACTACATGCATCATGCATGGAGCCGCTGGAGAGATAAAAAACAGGACATGTCCACATTCCATCTGCAAAACTGTGTGCAAGGGGAAATGTTCCTTTCCATCCAATTACAGTATGCCTAGTATCTTCTCTTGTCGGCTGCAGATTCTAGGTTAATTTCAGGGCTCGCAGTAATTGAAGAGAAGAGAGAACTGGCCGTCCTGCACCAAACAAGAAACAGGCAAACTTGAGGGTTTTCTGAAGATCCAGCATGTAAGTGGATTATCCATGGTTCTTTCCCCTCTAGGTCCCAGAATGGGGGCTTCAGTTCTTCACCAGCCAGACGTGAGGGGTGTGTTAAGACACGGGGGCTGCTGCCTCTTCCTGGGGCCATGCACGGCTCTGACTTGAAAGAAAAGTCAGATTTCCCCACGCCTATCTTTCCAAGGCCCACACGGCCTCATACTCAGTGTCGAGGGATGCCGGGGAGACTCCAGGGCTGGCCCAGCAGCCTCATCTGCAACTTCTCTTTCCTTCCAAAATGCATGACTCCGTGTGTATCTACTTTAAAATACTCTCCGAGATTAGCTCCCATCACAACAAGATGGATATGGAAACCTTGTCAGGACATTATTTCTGCTCCCCAGAAAACTCCACTGGTTTTGCCTATTCCTGTCACTTAAGAGTGACTGCACAGACTTTCAAAAAAATAACAAATAAAAGAGATGCTTTTGGACCAAGACTAAATGAGCATTTTTTTTTCCACTCAAATGGAAAGCTGAGTTTTTCTGGGTATGGGGCCAGAAGGCAAAGAGCTAGTGAGTGAGAAAAGGTGTGAGTCTGGGGTCCAGACCCAAAAGTAGCTGGGGGAGAAGCAAGAAGGTAAAGTGACATCCCAAAATAGACCAGGAGCTAAATCTCAGTTCGAGATAGAGCCTGTGTTAGTTTTCTGGGTGCCGTAACAAAGTCCCATGCACTAGGGCTTAGAACAATAGAAAGTTATTTCTCCCAGTCCTGGAGGCTAGAAGTCCCAACCAAGGTGTCAGCAGGGCTGCTCTCTGGTGAGGCCTCTCTCCTTGGTGTATAGTTAGCTGTCTCTACCTGTATCCTTGTATCATTATCCCTCTGTCTCTGTCTCTGTGTCCAAATTTCACCTTTCCAGAGGGACATCAGTCATGTTTGGATTAGGGTCCACCTACTGACCTCATCTTAACGGACTACATTTGCACCGACCCTATTCCCAGATAAGGCCACCTTCTGAGGTACTGGGGGTGAGGATTTCAATATGTAAAATTTGGGGGGAGACACAATTGAGCCCATTAAAGCACATGACCCAGAAAAGGTCAAGAGCAGTCAAAGTTGTTTACTAGACATATTTTTTCCTTAACACCACTCCTGATTTCATGCATCTCCATCAAATATGTGGTGCCCTCAAGATTTCCTACTACTCTGTCCCCCACAAGTTTGCCATGTCCCAGAATGTTCTACGTGAGCCCCTCCGAAGGCAGCCAGGATGGGCATTCTGCCCCTTTCTGAACAGCACCTCTCCCATTAAAGCATCGTGACGCCTTCATGTTGTACATGTGGGAGGCAAAGCAGGGCAAAACACACATCCAGGCACATAACGGGGACAGACCTGCCCTAGCAAAGCTTCAAACATCAGAACCATGGTGGACAGGGCCTCCCAAGCAAACCAAATGAAACAGCCTTTTATATGCTAAAGAAACAAATTACGCAAAAATGCCTATGAGGGAATTTCCTTTTTTGTACAAATTTTAAAAATAGTAATTCCAGGGCATGACCAAGAACAGTACTTCTCCTTCCTGGTTGTACATGAGAATGGATAGCAACATGCAGACTAATTCAGTTCTCCTGGGCAGCAGTTTTGAGAACCTGTGGCCATAGTAAGCACCTATTAAACTCAAACTCCTGAGAGTGAGAGAATTTACTCACCACGGAGAGATTCACTACTTAGATGGGCAAACTAGGGTGACAGCTGTAGGCGATGTGAATGGGCCAGGAATCACACCCGAGAGTGCCACAGAACTGAGATGTCTTTTGGATTCCTCAGAGTTCTGCAATTCTGATTCTAGGACAATACACTTTGAAAAAAATCAACAATAATTGAAAGTGAGCAAATGGCTATTTGCCTTGCCTCTTAGGTTAACATAAAAATTCAACTAATCAATGTAATAAATTTGAAACGCAGGTCAAAAGTCACAAGTTCACTGTGACTTCACATTTGTGAATACTGATACATCCACCCAAGAAGAGAAATACTGACAAGACACACACAAAAACAGGAATAAAATACGGGGGTGGAGAGTCCACAGTGACCTACATCTTGTTGATTATGTGAATCCTCTAAATCTTCCATAATGACAGGTACCACTGTGACAATAAGAAAAATTAATTTTATAAAAACCACTTAATTTATTTTTTTTAAGATTTTATTTATTTGAGAGAGAGAATGAGATAGAGAGAGCATGAGAGGGGGGAGGGTCAGAGGGAGAAGCAGACTCCCTGCCGAGCAGGGAGCCCGATGTGGGACTAGATCCACGGACTCCAGGATCATGACCTGAGCCGAAGGCAGTCGCTTAACCAACTGAGCCACCCAGGCGCCCAAAACCACTTAATTTAGAGTGTACTTCCCCCCCAAAGATTTTAAATGTCGATTTTACTCACTATAAATGTGATGTCCTGATGCTAGGGCAGGAAGAGTAGTAGATATTGAACAACACAATGAAAGAAAAAACAGGAGTTTCTACAAGGCTGTTCAAGATGAATCACCAAAGGAGCATTCAAGATGCGGACGGTGCTGTGAGCCAGAGGTGCAAACACAAGTCACCACTGGGAGGTATTTTAGCCCATTAGTGTGATGACAGCCCAACAGCAGGCCCAAGGACAGAACACAATCCATAACCTTCTGTTTCACAAGGAAGAGGGCGCCCCTCCTGCATCTGCAGGGATGGGGCCCACCTTGGCCGGTTGTCTCTGGAACAGGAGACGGGCCTGAGGTTTTGGATGGAGACATCTCCAAGCCCACCACAAGGACAGGACCTCCCAGGGGACCCCAGCTCAAGGCTCTTGGTTAGGCGGCATTCCCTAAATCGAGTTTCTGCTGTGGGTCACTGGACAGCCCTCTCCTGCCCTGACACATCTAAGGAGGCCTGTCTTAAGCAGGCCGTCAGCACCTCGGCTCCCACCACCAGGAAGCTGTGCCTTTCTCTGCCCCAAAGAGGGCACTGGGAACCCTCTCACCCGGGGGCACATGCACCCCACATTCCCCTCCCAGCAATGCAGATGCTGGGAGCCAACGCTAGACGTGGCCACAAAGCTTGCACTGCCGAAAATAAGCCCTCAAAATCCTTCATTTTGGCTATAAACCAGGATTTGACCCAGAAGGACTGAAGTCTTCTTATTTAAAATGCCTGAAACAAGCTTGCCTCTCCAGAACAGGCCTCTGGGAAACACCTTCTCACCATATGCCTGCCTACCTGAGACACAAAACGAGCTGCGGGCATACCTCCTAATTGGCAGGTAGCAAACAACAAATTTCAAGTTTTTTCTAATGAATGTTATCTTATGTACACAATTCTCCCTGCTGCAAAATATGATTTATCTAGTTCTATGGTATCCACTATTTTCTGAATGTACTCAGAATGTATTTTTCTGACCTCAACCAAATTTGTGTTCTTTTCAGTCTTAAAAAAAAAAAAAAAGTCAAACTCATCTGACTGTGGAGTCTCTGCTCAGGAAACCCAGAACCTTCCCAATTGCGAGGCAGAAACGCTGTGTGCCGCGGCCATAAATGATGAGACTCACCCCATAAAACTGGGATCCAAGAGGTGCATCTATCACATGGAGGAAGAGCCTGTGTACACCTGAAACATACCTGAGGGACCATCACCTTCTGCAGTGACCCCCGTGGCAGCTCCCGGACACCACGTGCTGTGTGAGTGCAGGCTCCCTCTCCCAGGGCCTGCGCTGTCCACACACCTTTAAAAGGTCACTGCTGGGGCGCCTGGGTGGCTCAGTCATTGAGCGTCTGCCTTCGGCTCAGGTCATGATCCCAGGTCCTGGGATCGAGCCCCGCATCGGGCTCCCTGCTCAGCGGGAAGCCTGCTTCTCCCTCTCCCACTCCCCCTGCTTGTGTTACCTCTCTCGCTGTGCCTCTCTCTGTCAAATAAATAAAAATCTTAATAAATAAATAAATAAATAAAAGGTCACTGCTGAACAAACAGCTGCCGACTTCCTAACCTCAGTTTCCATGCATAGCTTCTGTACTCGAACCACATTTCTGATTTTTTGTTTGCCTTTTAGGTTTGTTTCTTTCACCTGGTATCAAACAGTGGACAGCAAAGTTTCAGAAACACACAGACAAGTGACTTTAAGCAAATCAGTTGGCTTTCCTCAACCATGCAACGGAGAAAATGCTACAAGCACAGAACGGACAACACAGGTCCTGGCCCACAGCTAATACTCAGCTGCTGGCTCTGGAAAGAAAACAAGTGCACATCCTCAGGCCGCAGAGCAAGCTCAACCCTCTGGGTCCTGGGCCCATTGTAAGACCAAAGACCCCTGACAGTGCCACCAAGACCCTGACCTGGAAGCCTGTGCTCATGGTTCAAAAAAACCCTCGATCCTGAAATGTCATGTTGCTAAGTAGAATGGAGAATGAATTCGCAACGCATTTATTTGGAAACAAACCTTCAAGAGCGTGAAAGCAAGAAGATGTCTCCCACAACATTTAACAACTAGCGTCCTTGACAGGCATGTGTGCATGCTCCCTAAAGCTCCTCCTCGTTTTAGAAGTGGAATAGGAAAGAAACATGCGTAGACAGAATGACAAAGGCACCAACGTGGTGAGATTTTATTCGTTAAGTTACACTGACATCTGGTGGTCTTTTGTATCAGAAAGGAAATACTCTTGGTTCTGTAATCAAAACACATCTTTACAGTTTCTTTGGGATTGAAAGCAAACACCACCAGAGGCAGCATAAAATATTAATAAAATAATGAAAAATTAATAAGAATATATTTAAGCATATTTTTAATTTTAATAAACCAAAAGAATAAAGCACGATTTTCTTCTTCCTAGGCCACACCTTGTTAAAGTAGCTTAGATTAGAGGAGCTCCCTCTATAGTGGGATGTTTCAAATAGAATTTTAAAAAGAAGACATCAGTCCCTGAGGGCATGAGCCCACGGGCCTCTCTCCTGTGAAAGCTGTTCATTAGCATCTTACAGGAAGCTCTTCTATTCTTTTGGAGTGAAATTGGGAGAAAGTAGATATTCATTACTTATTTCTGCAAAACGATATTTATTACTAAGTATGTCAAAATTAAATTAATAAAATCGGTAATTCAATGGGCTCAGAAAAAGTCCAAATGATAAGAAAAGGTAACTGCATAATAGAAATGTTTCCCCTGTATTTGCAGAACTACACTTGAACATATGACCACCTCTTTGCATTTTGAGGATGGTGATACTATAAAAGATGGGGGAAGAAGGGGGTCAGATCAGAATTTCAGATTTTGATCAAAGGTCAAATATGTTTAGTTTAAGATTTTATTTTTAAGTAATCTCTACACCCAACATGGGGCTCGAACTCACAACCCCGAGATCAAGAGCCTCACACTCCACCCACTGAGCTAGCCAGGTGCCCCAAAAGTCAAATACGTTTATATAAAATACTGCTAACATAAACACTGGGCCTCCCCAGTCATATTTACATTTGTTTGTATCCTCCTATAGATAGCAAAGACAGTTCGAAACTCTGCTATAACAATGTTACTTTAGAAGATACAGAGTTAATCCCCCCACTTGCCACCCATTCTAGCAATCACCTTACCCTTTAATTTAAAAAAAAAAAAAAAAAAAGCACTGGAAGGTAATCATCCTATCTCTCTCACCATGCACAACCTTAATTATCACAGCACTCAGGAGTTACACGTTCTTATTCACAATTCCCATTGTACAATGAACAAGCGGCATCTCCGTAAGTGGATGAACATCTAGGTTTACTCTCCAGCCCCAGAGGAACACATCAGTCCTCCAGACCTCCGGCAGCTGTGGCATCTGGCCCACCCCAGCCTCATCTCAGGGTCCACTGGAGGTCACTGGAGGGTGCTCAGGGCCAGCACCCCCCCCGTACAGTGTGCAGAGCTTGCTTCCCCGGAGAAGCACCAGCCCACAAGCTGCCACGTGCTGCCCGAGGCCCGTCCCTCTGTCCGTGGTCAGGACTGGGCTGTCGGGCCTGGTCCCTCAGCAGCTCAGGGTGGACGGGAACGTCTGGGTCAAAGACCCAATGTTGGGCAAAGACCAACAGGGCACCTGACACCTGACAGGCACTTGAGAAGGAGTAAAACTGCAAATGACAAAACCAAAGGCTCTGATCCTGCCTTCACTGCCTCCTAATGCGACTGATAATCATTTTCTTTAGTGGTGGCATGAGGACTCCTCTTGGGTTGTGCCAACTCCCAAGACAACAGAAATGGCAGGAAATGAAGAAAAGCCTGTGTGCAAGCAACCAGCTTCTCTCTCCAAGCCCCTGCCACCCCAGACGCATTCTGCAAACAATGATCCCTTTAAGTAAACAGAGCCTGTGGTGGCCCGGATCACACCTCCATGGCCAGCTGAAGAGGTGAGGGCTCACCCAGGCACCTTGCATGGTCAAAGGGGGATTCTTGAACATGCGGGATCTTTAGGACTGGCCGGACATTTGCAGCTGGAAGCCACCCACTCTGCCTGCGATTAGGGTTTCCTGGACCTGGTGATGCAAGGTGAGGTGTGTGCAGAAACACGCACAGTTCACATGGCCCACCTCCTCCTGACGCAGGACTGCTGACCCAGGCTGGGGGCTGATGCACCTACAACTCCAACTTGAGCTCTGTCTCCAGCCAGGCCTAGGACCTTTGGACTTCCGTGGCTTCTGGAGAAATGACCAGGGCCACACCAGCAAGGCAGAAAAACTGGCCAACTCAACACAAGTCACACACGCCTGAGAAGAGGGTGTATTCCATGGCACCCCACAGAGGAGTGGCTGACCAGAGCCTGCAGACCATTCCTGCAGACAGAGAAGGTTCATGCAACTGCCCATTGGTTTGATGTGTTTAACACGATCCCTGTGTCCTTCAGCCAGGAGCACTGCTTGGCTGGAAGTCGTCAGTAGTAAAACCCGTCAAAGGGCCTAGAAGGAAACACACCGGGCGTGTGAGAAACCCATCAGGGCCTGCTCTCCACATGCAGGGCTCGGTTTCTCAGCTGGATTCAGCCACGACTCAGCTGCTGGATCGTGGGCAGCCACTCTCTCTTTCAGAGAAGTGGGAGGCCACACAAAGTCTGGGCTGGATGGGGATGGGCAGCGCTTCCCTTTGGCAGCTCTAACTCAAGTTGCTGCCAGTGTGTTAGGCTGGAGAGCAAGCCCTCATCCTTAGGACCAAGGCCTCATCCAGATGCGGTGTGTGGACAGCCACAGACAATTGTGCACAAAAAAGGAAATGGCAGTTCACACGAAAACAACAACAACAAACCAGAGTCAGGCAGGTTCTTCTGCAGCTGGCCCTGCTGCCATTCTCCACACTTATGAAAATATCCGGAGAGAAGAGAGGTTCAAGCTGTTGAGACCGGGCTGCGCACAAGAATTTAGGAAGCATCACAAGTGAATCCTCTGAATGAGCCGAACAGAAGGTCAAGAACGTCCCTGGAGGTCTCGAAACATCTGGCTGGCTTTTTTCCTCACCTGCGCAAGGGCAGGGGTTTGGCTAGCTGATGGCTCAGGGTTCCTCCAAACCCAGTGCTTGGGAAGAAGAGGGGCCCTTGCAGATGCGCAGACATTCAGAATATTTCTTGCAGGATCTGAGAAGTATTTTAAGAACTGAAGTAAAGAGCTGAGAAAAATGTGTTGACATCACCTGTCAAAAAATCCAGTTTTAAGAAGAAAGAACGCTGTTGCCTTTTTGAGTAGATGCCATGCACTTTTTTTCCAAAGTTTCCTGAAAACCACAGAAGATGGGGAGCATGCCTATGTGGTGTCCACCCACTCCAGATGCTCAGCTGAACACTTTTCTGACTCAGTCTAGGGTCCAAATTTCACCTTTGCCTTCTTCCAGTGGCCGCAAGCATAATGTGAGTGCATGTGCTGATGACTGCCAAGGTCTTTGAACACCTTCCCTCTCTGGCACCATTTAAGAAAAACACAGCCCACTTCCGAGTCACCTCTGCCCATGCCCTTTCACCTTCAGGTGTGTGCTTGCACTCCCACCCAAGACCCCCATCCCCTTCCAAACTTCTCTCCCCACCATCAAAGCATCAACCTAACACAATAATGAGAATGTGTATGTTGTCCCCTGGGGTGGGAGGTGCAGAAGAAGGAAACAAGCAGAGGTCAGGACACCAGATTCCATCACTGTCCTGCCCGGTAATTCTATACTAACAAGATTCTCTACTTCCGCAGAGTGAAAGTGATGGAGTAGATACTGACTTGCAGCACCAGCTACGGTTTCCTCTGGCTAAAGCTCCAGGACTCTGGGAAGCACTATGGACAACAAATGGCAGGGGCTCCCAGTGTGTCCCAAACAGGCTAAAGGCTTTGAGCAAGACCAACCTCTCCAAGTACCTGTTTCCTCAAACCCGAAGTGAGAACAATGTCTGTGGCTCTGTCGTCCTTTGGGGATAGGGTCCTGTAATGGGTTGAATAGTGTCCCCATAAAATTTATGTCCAATCAGAACCTCAGAATGTGACCTTACTTGGAAATAGGGTGTTTACAGATGTTATTAGTTAAGCATCTTGAGACGAAATCATCCTGGATTTAGGGCGGGCCCAAAATGCAATGACTAGTGTCCTTCTAAGAAGAGGCACATGGAGCACAGAAGAGAAGGCATGTGACCATCCTGGATCATTAGGTCCCCATGTGATGGTGTGGGACAAATGTCCCACGAGACACGGACTGTGCGTGAGAAGCCACTTCCATGGTGTTACACCTCAGTGATTTGACAGCCTGGGCTGTCTTAACACAAACAGGACCATCTTCTCTTTGGGCAATCTCCTCCTCACTGTTGTGGGCTCTCCCAAGACCCCATTTTTCTCCTTTATTTCCCCAGCATCCAGCATAATCTTTTTATAGAGCAAACACTCAGTAATTTGTGCATTTGGTGGTAAGCCAGCAAACAAACTCAATATGTACACTGTAATAAAAACTCGACTTTATTCTTTTGTCCCACATTTCTTTGAGCTTTTTCAGCTGGCGGGGGGGGGGGGGGGGTTTCTTCCTATACCTGCATGAGGATATATGAAGGCCCAAGATTTTTACCCTGAAATCAGAACCATACTTCTCCTGGCTATGGGTCTCTCATGGCTCCTTCTTCCACCTGAGCTCTTCCCATGTCCTTCTAGGCACCCTGTGTCAACACTCTTCCAAACAGCACATATGGAATAAGAAGCCAGACCTGCCCTGATCAGCTTTGAGGGTCAGGTCCACCCTCGAGCAGCCTGCCAGGCTTGTCCTGTCCTCTTGGGGTCAGGGGTCAGTCCTCACCACAGTGAGGTACCAGTCCTCAACATCTGCAAGAAACCACTTCGAACTGGCTGAGTCATCCCTCAAAGCCTCTTACCAGGCTTGGGTTTGAAGGTCATACCTCCTGTCTTATCCAAAGTTGGGATGGAGGCAGCTCAGCAATAGCGGTCTCTGAGGAACGTGCTCCCCAGACCCCTCGCCGTACATTCTCAGCCTCATGTATATCTGGGATCAGGCTGAGGTGCCCGGAACCATGAGGCCAATGGCAGGGCAGCTTCCTGCTAGATCTGCACCCACGAGATCTCTGTCTCTGAAGCTCGCCTGAGCTATGAGTAAGGACCAACAGCAATGACGGTTTGCAGCCACTGGGTCCACAAATGCAGCGATGAATGGGACGGCTCATCCTTCTCACCTCAGGGGCCTACGCCATGTCTGCCTTAGCGGCTGCTAGGAACCTCACATTTGTAATCAACTCTAAATAGCATCTGAAAACAACTATTTTCAGGCCAAGAGACCAGCACTCACTAGTGTATCGTCTGTTAATAAAATGTCCTATCCAGTACCAGGAAGCTCATTATTTTAAAAAATACAGAATCTGTTTCTTGTACAAGGCTGGCAGATGTTGGGTGTTCTCCTTTCAAGGACCACAGCATCAGAAGAGCACAGATAAGACATGGCGGTCAGCTCCACACCTTACAGATGGGGTTCTGCATGGTCTGCCCGCCGCAGACAGATCTCCTCCCGACTGCTGAGAGCACGTGGGCTGAGGAAAGCTCCCACGTGTCTCCAGGTGCTTGGCAGCTTCCACTCAGTGCACTCACCGTTCCCACCGGGGCAGCAGGGCTGCCTGGAGACCCACCAGCATCACCCCCAGTTCTATTCCAGGCGAAGGTCCAACTGTGCTTGAGGAAAGGCCCTTCTGATTCCTAAGAGTTGATCCCCCCAGCCCCATAACAATGGCTGCTATTAGAGAAGGTCAACACTGATTTACTATCCTTATAGTCAAGCACTCCATACTACCCACTGGGAAACTCAGCCAACAGTCAATCCACCACAGTCAATGGGCTTATGTTGCCCACCTTAGGAGCCCAAGGCAAGAAGTTACCCCAGAGGTCAGGAGTCCTCTGGAGTCAGGGCTCCCTTGGAAGTTGGGCTCTCCTCTAGAGGTCAGCACCACCCCCTACTGAGGTCAGGGCCACCCCAAAGTCCCAGCCCCATCCACCGAGGACAGGCTCCCCCCCCTGTGGCCCTGGAGGTCAGGGCAGAGCCCCCGGGGGCAGCACAGCCAGGTAAGAAGGAGCTCTGTGGTGGGTCGGGATAGAGAGTCTGGTAACCCCAGGCAAGCCAGTCTGCGACCCAGCAAGACCACACCCCCATCTCACAGGGTGCTAAGCATGTGACGGGGGCTCACGTGTGTTCAGACCGGGGGGAGGCACAGTCAGCAACCCCACCCAGGCCTTCCCCTCAAGGGCTATTCCTTCTCCACTGTCCACAGAGCATACATCTGTTTTCTTATTCCAATCTAATAGATCAAGAGCTGGTTCAAGACTTACTGGATGATCTACAGCAGGAAAGACAAATTTTGAACTAAAGTTTAGTTCAAGATCAAAACAATCCTTTGTGTCTTGTTTGTAGTAAGTTGTCGGGGGGGTAGGAGACAAAGGAAGAGAATCCAACTGCTAGTGTGCCTATAAATGTCCTACGCAGCTCACTTAGCATCTGAACAAGATACACACAAACACAAAATAAAACACCTTCAAGCAAACATGATGTAAATGGGCCTGAAGTGCATTGGTTTGCTGCCTCCTCTTCCCGCCCACCGATCTGGACCTGAAGCTAACATAGGGGTGACAACCCGCCCCTTGGCGTTTTCCAGCCTGCACTCCCAGACCACAGCCACGGCAAGAGCCAGGGCTGGAGCGCTCCCTGGTCGCCGCAGCAGCGAGCTGATGGGTTCTTTCCTGGAGAAAGCACCGTAGGAGGAGCTCTGTGGGTCAGAGAGGAGCTACTAGTGCGCTGGGCACTCACTTGATCTGAGCCCGGAGTGACGGGTCCCTGAGGACTTGGGAGTTTGCCGGTCTGGTACAGCCAGTGCACTGGGCCCACGAGGACTCGGTGTGGCTGCCCCTGCATGGGAAGTCAGGCCCCCCCACCTCCACCCCCCAGGTGCAGACAGGGGTGTGAGCCATGGTTCAGCAACTGTGATATGATGTGGGATACCAGTGTTCACAAACGACAGGGAAATCCAGTGCTAAATCCTAAACAGACCAAAGCGAGGCCTGTACGGAATGACTGACTTACCGCCAACCCCCAGGCAGGGGGGCGACTTTCTCAGCACACCATGAATCAGGAGGGCAGCCCTGAACCAGGAGGTTAAGCCAAAGGAGCTGACTAGGAGTGCTCACCTGGGAGAAATTTAAAAGAAGTTAATGGGCCGAAGCATTGAGTCCAAAAGGACAGATCGGGGAGGGGAGCAGGGCATTAACAATGGCTATTCAGGCCTTCACCACAGAGAGAAGAAATAGCCTTAAAATAGAATCTCATCACATCCTCCTGGACCAAATTTCACTACAGTAATTGCATCTGTGAGCAAGACAACTGCAAAAGAAATTAGGTGTTCTCTGGGCTCAGCTGTAAGTAATACATCAGAACCCACTGAGAATTCTTACGAATAAGCCGCCCCCTCCTCTTTCTGACCAACAAAGCCTTCACCCTGAGGTCCTACATCCAGCACACTTGTCCAAATTGCACTGCTCTCCTGCCCAGGCCACACCAATGCAGTTAATTCTTCAGGGTTCCCACTAACACCCCGAAGGGCCGTGGGAAGCAGGGTAAAAGGAAGAGGAGGGGCTTTCCAGGTCAATCTCCATCCTTTCCAAATCCATCACACCAACTGAATGACCACCAGCTTGTTGGAGGAAAATGCTGTTAGGCGTCGACATCGGAGGGACAACTCGACTAGGCTGGAAATGTGCACTGAAATTAATGGGGCTGCTCCGGGCTTAATCCTGCTCAACAGAAGCCGAGCAGTTCCGTTTACTTTCCTGACTGATCACACGGCCATAAATTGTACTTCCCACTTCATCTTTCCAAACTCATTTTTCTCTCTAAGTACCACTCCGACTGCTCACAACTGCATTGGGTAAATAGCTGGAAACCTAGTGATTGAAAGCCAAACAAACAAAAGCCTCCAGCAGATCACCCCAAGAAACCCACCTGCTGTGGCTTTGAAGACCAGAGGCTTTGCCACAGGGTCTGGGGGATCACCCTGGCCCTGCGCTCTGGCCCCTCAAAGCCCCCAGCAACCTCCTCAGCCCCAGCTGCACACAGAAACCACCTGAGACTTTTTAAGATGCAGCAGGCTGGGTCTCACCTCCACAGGTTCTCATGTAATTGGTCTGGGAGCAGCCTCAGCACCAGCTTTATTAAAATCTCCCCAAGTGATTCTATAAGCAATAAAGATATAGAACACTGCCCCTATTCTGTCAACGCAAATTACATACCAGTGCCCACCTTAGAATTATTTCCGACGACTTCCTCCCCTACCCTCCAGTGACTCATCGCCATCCCACACATGAGGAGACCCTGCCTCAGCCAGGCTCCTTGCATGATAAATGAGAAAGGTCTTAAGGGAAATTAAACTAATTCGGGTGATTTAGCCTAGACTTAGTCACCAACAGGTGACTTCAGAGAAGTTTATGAAATTGCCTCTACAAGGATCTTTGAGGAGAGAACATTATCCATAGGGGCTAGGCGGTCACCTCAGAGATGCTGGAATTTCCTGCACCTGCGCTCTGGGGTCCCACATCCTGGAGCAGACCTTCCTGTCATTTCCATCTCTGACACCCCGGTAGCAACCACTGTCTGCCGAGTTCTGGCTTTCTTCTCTTCCGTATCGACTTTGCTGGTGCCTTCACGAATGGTAAGTCCTACACGTCAACGTCTCCCAACCTGACCAACATCAAAGCTGTCCCGAGACAGTCTACATAAGTGTACAGTTCAGTCACATCAGTAATCAGGCAGATTTGGGGCCACTTCTATGATGGGACGGCACAAGGCAACACTCAGTCGGCCAGTTCCTTGTGCACAGACGGTTATCAGAGTTTAGCTGCACAACCAGCAATGCAGTTCACATTTCAGTTCTCACAGCACGTCCGCCATGATAACTGCCTAAAGGAGAGAGTTTGCCGCCAGGTCCTCAGTGAACAAATCACTGCGAGTGAAACAGCTGTGCATCAGGACCCACCGTGGCACTCCTTCCAAAGATCATCAGGGACGGGTCACTGTGCATGCTTCCTGCTGTTCACACACAGACAGACAGCGAAGCATGGCCCCTTGTCTTCTGTGATAAACCACATGACATTTCACAGGAATGGACACTCGGAAAGAGGGAACTGACCAAGAGAGATGAAAGTGAAGAAAAGAAGTGAAAGCCAATAGTATCAGAAGGAAATGTGAATCAAATGCCAATGGAATTGGAGAAGAGACAGCTAGCCTGATGAATACGGACACAGCCTCGTCTGAGAGACGAGATGTGCCGCCGCAGGAACTTAGTGAAGAGAACTCGTCCACATAAATGAGGGATGCGGATGTGAGGAAAAGGAAGCAGAGAAGGAGGTGAAGCCAGCAAAAATGCATTAAAGGAACACTCAGAGATATTTCACAACACTGAATACGCAAAGGAGAATTGTTAGAAGCTGATCCAAACCTAGAAAGGTGCATGACGATTTACCAAGTCACAGAAAAGACACTCTCCTCAGATCTTTAAGTTAGAACGCAGTTCAAACTGGCTTGGGACACTTCGACTCTCAGTGTTTTTGATGTTTTGAGTTATACTGTACCAAACCAATGTGAGTGTCTTTCACTCCTCTATACACTGATAACCAGCAGTAAGAGTCTGTAATGTTTTTATAAAAAAATGTATAGTGACATTCTGACAACTTCCTCCCCACCCTCCTCCAGTGACAACGCCATCACACATATGAGGAGACCCTGCATCCAAGACCCTCAACCAGGCTCCTTGCATGATAAATGAGAAAGGTCTTAAAGGAAATTAAACTAATTCCGGTGACTGTAATTTCCCCCACTGCCCACTAGTGATCACTTTGCCTGGTGTCCGCGTGCTGGTCCTTGTTAAGGCCCTACACCTCTGTACAGAGTGGGGATGGCCTGGCACTGGTTTTGTGAGTGAGTGCTGCTCTCGCCATCTCATGCAGCATTCTTTGAACACGGCATCTAAGCACACCCACAGCGTTGCCAAGTTTTGAGGGAAAGACTGTCCAGACTAAAAACGTGTCTTGGGCAATGTGGTTCCTGTGACTGACTAACAATGAGCATCTACGTGTACTTCCACCATTCTGAGATATTACTGGGAGGACAGCACAAGCCTGATAAATTTTCTTAACATGAAGCCCTTTTGGCCAAGAAGGCCCCATTTCAGGAAACGGCTGTTTTGCAAACATTACACACACTGTAACAAGCCAACATCCCTTCTCTGCTGTAATTACGCATCATAGATGCAGGAAGTCTATATCAAGGGCACTGGGGAGCCCTTAAGACTCAGGGAAATGCACAGCTTCACAAAAACATTGTTAAAGTGGAAAGTCAAATGAGCGTCAGCTCCTCCTTTCCCTCGTTATTCCTAAAGAACTGATACTGATTCGCACAGACCTTCCTCTTCCGCTTCGTGCCAGGAGGCCAGTCAGCAATGTACTGCCAAGCAGAATTAAAATGATATATTTGTCTCGAGCACTCCAAGTAAACCGTGCAATTAACAAGCCCACTATCACTTTACTTTGCCAATATTCACCAACAAGAGATTTCTAAGATTGCAAATAATGTTTTAAAGTCTTTGGAAGCTCAGCATTTCATTATTTTACCGTCTCCCAATCTAGAAGCAAGGGGTAGTCTCTGCTTCAAAGCCTACTTTCAAAAGAGAAGACCTTTACAACCAGTATAAATAAATCTACCTTACACAGAGTCTCATATGAACTGTAAAAGATTTTTACTACCTGTTATTTATTCAACAGGGATTCACTGAAAGCCCAATATGTTGCTAATTGTTATGCTTCTGTGCACATGATTTCATCCAAAAGGACTCCACAAAGAAGGACACTATATAATAATAAAGGGGACAATCCAACAAGAAGATACAACAATTATAAATATTTATGCACCCAAGAGGGGAACACTCCAATACATAAAACAGTTAATAACAAACACAAAGGAAGTAATCAATAGTAATACAATAATAGTAGAGAAGTTTAATGCCCCACTTAGATAAATGCAACGATCATCCAAATAGAAAATCAACAAGGGAACAGTGCCTTTGAATGGCACACTGGACCAGATGGACTTAATAGATATATTCAGAACATTCCATCCTAATACAGCAGAATACACATTCTTGTCAAGTACACATGGAACATTCTCCAGAATACACCACATCTTAGGCCACAAAACAAGTGTCAACAAATTCAAAAAGACCAAAGTCATACCATGCATCTTTTCTGACCAGACCACTATGAAACTAGAAATCAACCATAAGAAAAAATCTGGAAAGACCACAAATACATGGAGGTTTAATAATACCTACTAAACAATGAATGGGTCAACCAAGAAATCAAATAGAAAATAAGAATATACATGGAGACAAATGAAAGTGAAAACACAACGGTCCAAAATCTCTGAGATGCAACAAAAGTTCTTTTTTTTTTTTAATTTTATTATGTTAGTCACCATACAATACATCATTAGTTTTTGATGTGGTGATCCATGATCCATTGTTTTCATATAACACCCAGTGCTCCATGCAGTAGGTGCCCTCCTTAATACCCATCACTGGGCTAATCCATCCCCCCTCCCCTCTAAAACCCTGTTTGTTTCTCAGAGTCCATAGTCTCTCATGGTTCATCTCTCCCTCCGATGCCCCCCCCTTCATTTTTCCCTTCCTTCTCCTGATGTCCTCCATGCTATTCCTTATGTTCCACAAATAAGTGAAACCATGTGATAATTGACTTTCTCTGCTTGACTTATTTCACTTAGCATAGTCTCCTCCAGTCCCATCCATGTTGATGTAAAAGTTGGGTATTCATCCTTTCTGATGGCTGAATAATATTCCATTGTATATATGGACCACACCTTCTTTATCCATTCATCTGTTGAAGGGCATCTTGGCTCTTTCCACAGTTTGGCTATTGTGGACATTGCTGCTATGAACATTGGGGTGCATATGGTCCTTCTTTTCACTACATCTGTGTCTTTGGGGTAAATACCCAGGAGTACAATTGCTGGGTCATAGGGTAGTTCTATTTTTAACTTTTTGAGGAACCTCCACACTGTTTTCCAAAGTGGCTGTACCAACTTGCATTCCCACCAACAGTGTAAGAGGGTTCCCCTTTCTCCACAACCTCTCCAACATTTGTCCATTTTTGCCATTCTAACTGGTGTAAGGTGGTATCTCAATGTGGTTTTGATTTGAATTTCCCTGATGGCTAATGATGATGAACATTTTTTCATGTGTCTGTTAGCCATTTGTATGTCTTCTTCAGAGAAGTGTCTTTTCATATCCTCTGCCATTTTTTGACTTGATTATTTATTTTTTGGGTGTTGAGTTTGAGAAGTTCTTTATAGATCTTAGATACCAGCCCTTTATCTGTAGTGTCATTTGCAAATATCTTCTCCCATTCTGTGGGTTGCCTCTTTGTTTTGTTGACTGTTACCTTTGCTGTGCAGAAGCTTTTTATCTTGATGAAGTCCTAAAAGTTCATTTTTGCTTTTGTTTCACTAGCTTTTGGAGATGTATCTTGAAAGAAGTTGCTGTGGGCGATGTCAAAGAGGTTACTGCCTATGTTCTCCTCTAGGATTTTGATGGATTCCTGTCTCACATTGAAGTCTTTCATCCATTTTGAGTTTATCTTTGTGTGTGGTGTTAGAGAATGGTCGAGTTTCATTCTTCTGCATGTGGCTGTCCAATTTTCCCAGCACCATTTATTGAAGAGACTGTCTTTTTTCCATTGCATGTTTTTTCCTGCTTTGTCAAAGATTATTTGACCATAGAGTTGAGGGTCCATATCTGGGTTCGGTCTATAGGTCTGTTTTTGTGCCAATACCATGCTGTCTTGGTGATCACAGCTTTGTTATATAGCTTGAAATCGGGCAACGTGATGCCCCCAGCTTTGTTTTTCTTTTTCAACATTTCCTTGGCGATTCGGGGTCTTTTCTGATTCCATACAAATTTTAGGACTGTTTGTTCCAGCACTTTGAAAAATGTCATTGGAATTTTGATCGGGATGGCGTTGAAGGTATAGATTGCTCTGGGTGGCATAGACATTTTAACAATGTTTATTCTTCTGATCCATGAGCATGGAATATTTTTCCATCTTTTTGTGTCTTCTTCAATTTCTTTCATGAGTGTTCTGTAGTTCCTAGACTATAGATCCTTTACCTCTTTGGTTAGGTTTATTCCGAAGTATCTTATGGTTTTTGGTGCTATTGTAAATGGAATCATTTCTCTAATTTCTCTTTCTACAGTTGCATTGTTAGTGTATAAGAAAGCAACTTGATTTCTGTGCATTGAGTTTGTATCCTGCCACATTACTGAATTGCTGTATGAGTTCTAGTAATTTGGGGGTGGAATCTTTTGGGTTTTCCACATAAAGTATCATGTCATCTGTGAAGAGAGAGAGAGTTTGACTTCTTCTTTGCCAATTTGAATACATTTTATTTCTTTTTGTTGTCTGATTGCTGTTGCTAGGACTTCTAGTACTGTGTTGAACAATAGTGGCAAGAGTGGGCATCCTTGATGTGTTCCTGATCTTAAGGGAAAGGCTCTCAGCTTTTCCCCATTGAGGATGATATTCACTGTGGGTTTTTCATAGATGGATTTTATGAACTTGAGGAATGTTCCCTCTATCCCTATACTCTGACGAGTTTTTTTTTTTTTTAAGATTTTATTTATTTTTCGAGAGAGAGAGAAACAGCAAGAGAGGGAACACAAGCAGGGGGAGTGGGAGAGGGAGAAGCAGGCTTCCCGCTGAGCAGGGAGCCCGATGTGGGACTCGATCCCAGGACCCTGGGATCATGACCTGAGCCGAAGGCAGACGCTTAACAACTGAGCCACCCAGGCGCCCCTACTCTGACGAGTTTTGATCAGGAAAGGATGTTGTATTTTGTCAAATGCTTTTTCTGCATCAACTGAGAGGACCATATGGTTCTTCTCCCTCCTCTTATTAATGTGTTCCATCACATTGATTGATTTGCGAATGTTGAACCACACTTGCATCCCAGGGATAAATCCCACTTGGTCGTGGTGGATGATCCTTTTAATGTATTGTTGGATCCTATTAGCTAGGATTTTGTTGAGGATTTTGGAATCCATATTCATCAGGGATATCGGTCTGAAATTCTCCTTTTTGATGGGGTCTTTGCCTGGTTTGGGGATTAAGGTAATGCTGGCCTCATAGAATGAGTTTGGAAGCTTTCCTTCTGTTTCTATTTTTTGAAACAGCTTCAGGAGAATAGATATTATTTCTTCTGTGAATGTTTGGTAGAATTCCCCAGGCAATCCATCAGGCCCTGGACTCTTGTTTTTTGGGAGGTTTTTGATCACTGCTTCAATCTTGTTACTGGTTATTGGCCTATTCAGGTTGTCAATTTCTTCCTGTTTCAATCTTGGCAGCTTATAGGTTTCCAGGAATGCATCCATTTCATCCAGATTACTCAGTTTATTGGCATATAGTTGTTGATAATAATTTCTAATACTTGTTTCTATTTCCTTGGTGTTAGTCGTGATCTCTCCCCTTTCATTCATTATTTTATTAATTTGGGTCCTTTCTCTTTTCTTTTGGGTAAGTCTGGCCAGTCGTTTATCGATCTTATTAATTCTTTCAAAGAACCAACCTCCAGTTTCGTTGATCTGATCTACTGTGTTTCTGGTTTCTAATTCATTGATCTCTGCTCTAATCTTAATTATTTCTCTTCTAATGCATGGCGTAGGCATCGTTTGTTGCTTTTTCTCTAGTTCTTTAAGGTGTAGAGTTAGTTGGTGAATTCGGGATTTTTCTATTTTTTTGAGTGAGGCTTGGATGGCTATGTATTTCCCCCTTAGGACTGCCCATGCAGTATCCCTTTTGGACCGATGTGTTTTCGTTCTCATTGATTTCCATGAATTGTTTAAGTTCTTCTTTGATTTCCTGGTTGACCCAAACATTCTTGAGCAGAGTGGTCTTTAGCTTCCAAGTGTGTGAATTTCTGCCAAATTTTTTCTTGTGATTGAGCTCCAGTTTTAAAGCACTGTGGCCTGAGAATATGCAGGGAATAATCTCAATCTTTTGGTATCGGTTGAGACCTGATTTGTGACCCAGTATGTGGTCTATCCTGGAGAAAGTTCCATGTGCGCTCAAAAAGAATGAGTATTCTGGGGCGCCTGCATGGCTCAGTCGTTAAGCGTCTGCCTTCGGCTCAGGTCATGATCCCAGAGTCCAGGGACTGAGCTCCACATCAGGCTCCCTGCTCAGTGGGAAGCCTGCTTCTCCCTCTCCCACTCCCCCTGCTGTGTTCCCTCTCTCACTGTGTCCCTCTCTGTCAAATAAATAAATAAAATCTTTAAAAAAAAAAAAAAAGAGAGAGAGAAGAATGAGTATTCTGTTGTTTTAGGGTGGAATGTTCTGTATATATCTATGAGGTCCATCTGGTCCAATGTACCATTCAAAGCTCTTGTTTCTTTGTTGATCTTCTGCTTGGATGATCTGTCTATTGCTGAGAGTGGAGTATTGAGGTCTCCTACAATTAATGTATTGTTATCAATATGACTCTTTATTTTGGTTAACAGTTGGCTTATGTAGTTGTCTGCTCCCATGTTGGGGGCATAGATATTTACAATTGTTAAATCTTCTTGTTGGATAGACCCTTTAAGAATGATATAGTGTCCTTCTGTGTCTCTAACTACAGACTTTAGTTTAAAATCTAATTTGTCTGATATAAGAATTGCTACCCCAGCTTTCTTTTGAGGTTCGCTGGCATGGAAGGTGGATCTCCATCCCTTCACTTTCAGTCTGGATGTATTTTTAGGTTCAAAATGAGTCTCTTATAGACAGCATATGGATGGGTCCTGTCTTTTTATCCAATCTGCAACCCTGTGCCATTTTATGGGAGCATTTAGGCCATTCATGTTGAGAGTTATTGAAAGCTATGAATTAATTGTCATCATGTTGCCTGTGAAGACGTTGTTTTTATAGATTGTCCCTGTAAATTTCTGTTGTATATCACTCTTGGGGTCTTTCTCCTTTATAGAACCCCCCTTAATATTTCTTGCAGGGCCAGCTTAGTGGTCACATATTCTTTCAGTTTCTGCCGGTCATGGAAGCTCTGCATCTCTCCATCCATTCTAAATGACAGCCTTGCCAGATAAAGTATTCTTGGCTGCACGTTCTTCTCGTTTAGTATGCTGAATATGTCATGCCAGGCCTTTCTGGCTTGCCAGGTCTCTGTGGATAGGTCTGATATTATTCTTATATTCCTCCCACTGTACGTAAGGAATCTCTTCCCCCTAACTGCCCTTAAGATGGTTTCCGTGGTTCTAAGATTTGCAAGTTTTACTATTACATGCTGGGGTGTTGGCCTGTTTTCCTTGATCTTCAGAGGGGTCCTCTCTGCCTCTAGGACATGAATGTTTGTTTCATTCCCCAGATTAGGGAAGTTCTCAGCTACGATTTGCTCAAATATATCTTCTAGTCCTCTCTCTCTCTCCACTCCCTCCGGGATTCCAATAATTCTGATATTGGAACGCTTCATGGTGTCACTTATTTCTCTGATTCTATTTTCATGGATTCTGAGTTGTTTTTCCCTGGCCTCCTCTTTTCCCTCTTTATCTATTAAATTGTCTTCCAGGTCACTTACTCGTTCTTCTGCCTCACTTACCCTAGCTGTTAGATTATCTAGATTAGATTGGATCTCATTGATAGCATTTTTAAGTTCTGCAAATTCAGCTTTCATTTCTGTCCTTAGAGACTCTATGTTGCCATTAATTGATTTCTCCATTCTAGCCATTGTCTTCACAATTGCTAGCCTGAATTCCATCTCCGACATCTTGGTTATATCTGCATCCATTTGTAAATCTGCTGCATAAGTCATAATCTCTGAGTCTTTTCTATTTTGGGGGTTCCTCCTCCTAGTCATTCTGTTGATGGGTGGTTGAGGGAATGTATAGAGTCCAAATTATTGACCAGAACCCAAGCAAGATGCACCTGTTTTCTAGGGACCTTAGGGTTGTTGGCCTCTTGTTTTCCCAGCCTGTCTTCTGGGGGAGGGGCCTGCCGCACTGTTACTCAGGCAACCCTGTTTGGGCAGAGTTGCCCTGCCCCCTGTGGTGGGGGATGGGCTCAGTGAAAACCGGTTTTTGGGGGCTTTTCTTCTCTGGCGGCTTTCCGCGTCTCTTCCGAGAATCAGAGCAGAAGAGACCGTTTCCAACCCTCTGCCTCAGAGCAGAGAAATCACAGCCTGCTCTTCAGTGAGCTCTTCAGGTCACACTCTCTCCGTTTCTGTCTGTGCTGCTATAAACTGCAGTGTCCTGGGTTGTGCGCCCCTCTGCAGTGCTCCCAGTCCTCGCCTCCAGGTTGGGGCACGTCTCTGCCCTTTGTGCTTCTAAAACCGCCAGCCACTCCCAGTTCGCACGTGCGACCCCACTGCTCCAGGTTTCCATCCAGGGGGCTGCCCTAAAGTCCTTTCCCCGCCGCTACCAGTCTGCGAGTCTGTGCCCGTCCCCAGCGCACAAGGCTGTCGCTCACCGGCAGTGTAGGATCCCCATGGCCAGGACCCTCCCGCTGCCATTTATCCTCTGATATCTGCCCGCGGAATCACGGCTCCCCGCTTCATACCTCGAAACCAACCACCCACGATATTCTGTTTGTAGAGATCCAGATCTATTTTCTTACATCTCAGGCTGATTTTGTGGATGCTCAGAGTGGTCTGGTAGATATCCAGCTCAATTCCAGGGACCAGTTGGAATAGGGTCCCCTACTCCTCTGCCATCTTTCCCCTGGTCTCGCAACAAAATCAGTTCTAAGAGAAAAGTTTATAGCAATACAAGCCTACCTCAAGAAGCAAGAAAAGTCTCAAATAAACAACCTAACTTTACACCTAAAGGAGCTAGAAAAAAAATAATAAAGCCCAAAACAAAAAGAGAAAAACAAAACCCAACAGAAGGAAGAAAATAATAAAGAGTAGAGCAGAAATAAATGAAATAGAAATGAAAAAAACCAATAGAACAGATCAATGAAACCAGGAGCTGGTTCTTTGAAAAGATCGGGAAAATTGATAAACCTTTAGCCAGACTCAAAACAACAACAACAACAAAAAACATGAGAGAGAGGACTCAAACAAAATTACAAATGGAAAAGGAGAAATAACAACCAAGACCACAGAAATACAAATAATTGTAACAGATTAATATGAAAAATCATATCCCACAAATTGCACAACCTAGAAGAAATAAATTCCTAGAAACATATAGCCTACCAACTCTGAAGCAGGAAGAAATAAAAAATTTGACAGACTGATAACCAACAATGAAATTGAATCAGTAATCAAAAAACTCCCAACCAACACAGGTCCCAGACCAGATGGCTTCACAGGTGAATTCTATCAAACATTTAAAGAAGAGGTAATACCTATTCTTCTCAAACTATTCCAAAAATTACAAGAGGAAAGAAAACGTCCAAATTCATTCTATAAGACCAGCGTTACCCTGACACCAAAACCAGATAAAGACACCACAGAAAAAGAGAACTATAGGCCAGTATCTCTGATGAACACGGATGCAAAAATCTTCAACAAAATACTAGCAAACCCAATCCAACAATACATTTTTAAAAATTTTTCACCACAATCAAGTGGGATTTATTACCAGGATGCAAGGGTGGTTCAATATTCACAAATCAATCAATGTGATACGTCACAGCAATAAGAGAAAGGATAAAAACCATATGATCATTTAAATAGATGCAGAAAAAACATTTGATAAAGTACAACAACCATTCATGATAAAAACCTTCAATAAAATTGTTCTACAGGGAACATACCTCAACATAATAAAGGCCATCTATGAAAAACCCACAGTGAATATCATATTCAATGGGGAAAACCTGAGAGCTTTTCCCCTAAAGTCAGGAACAAGACAAAAATGTCCACTCTCACCACTTTTATTCAACACAGTACTAGAAGTCCTAGCCACAGCAATCAAACAACAAAAATAATTAAAAGGCACCCAGATTGGTAACGAAGAAGTAAAACTTTCACTATTTGCAGATGACATGATACTATGCCTAGAAAACCCTAAAGATTCCACCAAAAATCTACTAGAACTGATAAGTGAATTCAGTAAAGTTGCAAGATACAAAATCAATGTACAGAAATCTGTGCATTTCTATATACTAATAATGTAGCAACAGAAAGAAAAATTAAGAAAACAGTCTCATTTACAATTGCATGAAAAATAATAAAATACCCAGGAATAAACTTAAACAAGGAGGTGAAAAACCTGTACCCTGAAAACTATAAAACATTGATGAGAGAAATTGAAGATGACACAAACATGGAAAGATAGTCCATGCTCATGGATTGGAAGAACAAATATTTCTAAAGTATCTATACTATCCAAAAAAATCTACATATTCAATGCAATCTCTATCAAAATACCACCAGCATTTTTCACAGAACTAGAACAATCCTAAAATGTGTATGGAACCACAAAAGACCCTGAACAGTGAAAGCAATCTTTTTTTTTTTTTTAAGACTTTATTTATTTGTCAGAAAGAGAGAGAGAGCACAAGCAGAGGGAGTGGCAGGGAGAGGGAGAAGCAGACTCCCCGCTGAGCAGGGAGCCTGACGCAGGACTCGATCCCAGGACCCTGGCATCATGACCTGAGCCGAAGGCAGACACTTATGTGACTGAGCCACTCAGGCATCCCTAGCTAAAGCAATCTTGAAAAAGAAAAAGAAAACTGGAGGGAGGTATCACAATTCCAGACTTCAAGTTATATTACAAAGCTGTAGTCATAAAAACAGTATGGTACTGGCACAAAAATAGATGCATAATCAATGAAACAGACTAGAAAGCCCAGAAATAAACTCACAATTACATGGTCAATTAATCTTTGACAAAGGAGGCAAGAATATAAATGGGAAAAAGACAGTCTCTTCAACAAATGGTGTTGGGAAAACTGGACAGCTACATGCAAAAGAATGAAACTAGACCACTTTCTTTCACCGTACACAAAAACAAACTCAAAATGGATTAAAGACCTAAATATGAGACCTGAAACCACAAAAATCCTAGAAGAGAGCACAGGCAGTAATTTCTGACATTGGCCATAGCAACATTTTTCTAGAAATGTCTCCTGAGGCAAGAGAAACAAAAGCAAAAATAAACTATTGGGACTACATCAAAATAAAAAGCTTCCGCACAGTGAAGGAAACAACCAACAAAACTAAAAGGCAACCTACAGAATAAGAGAAAATATTTGCAAATGACATATCTGATAAAGGGTTAGTGTCCAAAATATATAAAAATTTGATGCAACTTGGGGTGCCTGGGTGGCTCAGTCAGTTGGGCATCTGCTTTTGGCTGGGGCTGTGATCCCAGGATCCTGGGATCAAGCCTCGCATCAGGCTCCCTGCTCTGTGTTTGGAGTCTGCTTCTCCCTATCCCTCTGCCGCTCCCCCTGCTTGTGCTCTCTCTCTGTCAAAATGGATAAATAAAATCTTTAAAAAAAATTTGATACAACTCAACACCCAAAAAAACAAATAATCCACTTAAAAAATAGGCAGAAGACATGAGCAGCCATTCTCCAAAGAAGACATCCAGATGGCCAACAGACACATGAAAAGATGCTCACCATCACATCACCAGGGAAATGCAAATCAAAACCACAATGAGATACCTACCACCTCACACCAGTCAGAATGGCTAAAATCAAAACCACAAGAAACAACAAGTGTTGGGGAGGATGTGGAGAAAAAGGATCCCTCATGCACTGTTGGTGGGAATGCAAACTGGTGCAGCCACTGTGGAAAACAGTACTGAGGTTCCTCAAAAAGTTAAAAACAGAACTACTCTATGATCCAGTCATCACACTACTGGGTATTTACCCAAAACACAGAAAAACACTAATTTGAAGGGAAACATGCACCCCTGTGTTTATTGTAGCACTATTTACAATGGTGAAGTTATGGAAGAGGCTCAAGTGTTCATCGATAGATGAATGGAAAAAGATGCGGGGGTGTGTGTGTGTGTGTGTGTATTTAATGGAATATTACTCGGCCATAAGAAAGAATGAGATCTTGCCATTTGCAAGAACTTGGATGGAGCAAGAAAGTATTATTCTAAGTGAAATAAGTCAGTCAAAGAAAGACAAATACCATATGATTTCACTCATATGTGGAATTTAAGAAACAAGACAAAGGAACAAAGGGGAAAAAAGAGAGATAAACCAAAAAACAGACTCTTAACTACAGAGAACACACTGATGGTGACCAGAGGGGAGGTGGGGGGGGGGGGCATGAAACAGGGGATGGGGATTAAAGAGTACACTTACCAGGATGAGCACTGAGGAATGTGTAGAACTGCTGAATCCCTATATTGTATACCTGAAACTCATACAACACTGTAGGTTAACTGTACTGGAATTAAAATTTAAAAACTTAATAGGAAAAAGTGTGCAAAGAGAAGTGGGAATACGCCATATTATAATAGGTTTCTGTCACATTTGTGTACAAGCACTTCAGTAAGTGAGCAAGGAACAAAGAAAGCATTCTCTCTCCCAAATAGCCACTGTTTGTTCTTCCTTCCAAAGCAGGCAAAGAGAAGCTCACGTCATGTGAGTGGGCCTTACCTGGGACCCAGAGCACAGCCGAGTGGAGAGGCAGTGAAGAGAGCCTTGAGAAAGACCACTGACAGGAGAATCACCCTCCATGTGCTGGGTCCTGCCTGCCACAAACTCCCTTTGACCCTTTGGTCTCTTGGGGGCTCTTTTCAGAACACAAATCTTGGGTTTGTCTTTTGAGGGTGGGGGTGTCCAGGGCTGCTTTAAGCAGAGGGGTCGGCATGTGTTCTTCCCTCTTCATCAAAGGCAAATGCATATTGGCAAAGCTGTCTTATGCTTTCAATTTAAGACGTATTTCCAAGAAGGGAAGGCTTAAAGAATATTATGCCTAATCAAGTCACACATGTAGGCATGATTTCTGTGTTCTTTTCTCTTCCCAAAGACAGGGGCTAATGTAAATCATGAAAACATATCTTCATTCTCAACCAAATGGGCTTCCAGAAAAATAACCCCTGGCTGATGACTCTCCTCTCCCTTCTCTTGCACCCCCATTTGAGAAACGTGTCCCACAAGGGTATCTGTCATGACTGGATGGAGTGATGCGTCCCCACCCCATCTCTGTTTAGTGATGTGTCCACGTCCCCAGTATGGCCGTGTCACAGTGTGTCATGGCCCACAGGGCTACAGTCCTCAGGAATAAAGTACCCCAGGTTCCAAAAGAGTCATGCGGAGAAATTCTACCCATTATCTTCTTAAAATTTCCAAACCCTGTGCAGCTTTCAGAAACCAACCACATACCCAATTCTGCCAACGTCCTTTTATGATAAAATTAAGTGAATTGAAGTTCATTTCTGGAGTGACAACTCTCCTACAGCCTTAAGCCTGTGCGGCTCAGATTTTTATCCAGGCTTCGGAATAAAAACAAACCAGTTACACACATTTACCAGGCACATTACCATTAGTAAATACATTAGCACATATACTGCATACCGTAATTTAGTCTCAGGCCTTCAGAGAAAAATTTCTACTGAATCACAATTAAAAGGAAGAATTTAACCTGTTGCATATTACTGAGACCCACCCCATTAACAAATATTAATAGAAAATTCATTTTGTTTCTTGGAGTCTTCAAATTTATTTTAAATTGGGGTAAGAGCATAGAGTTATTGAATCCTAAGTGGAATAGAACTTAATTATTTATGCAAAATGCATCGACAAAATGTTATCTAAAGTTTCTAACATATTTTCCTTTTTGTAGTTTCTCCAAGTGAGATATGTCAAGAAGCAGCTTTCCCGTGATGGGCCTCAAAAATAAATGGAAAGAAAGAAATGTAACAGATGGCTCAGATTAAATTTGAACAGTGATAAGTAATGGCTTTTAGGACAGCTGGGTAATGTACTCTTTGCTCAAAAACATGTTTGATCTGAAACACAAAAACAATCTTATGGTTTCCATGAAAGTGGAAAAAAAAATGAAGCTGAATAGTGGAGCAAATTGCTGGGTTTGTCTCCAATATGTTCTGTGCTGCTCTGAGACCCATATGTTCTGTTTGATATAAATGGGAGATAACTGAAATCTAAAATTCTTACACTTAGAAGCAGTGATCAAACATTTTACTGCCACATATTCACCAATAGCTGTGGAGAAAGTAAAGAATCACTATCATCCCTAAGGTCTGGAGTACAAAAGTGAAGCTGTCTTAACTGTAAACAATTTAGACCCTCCTTCGTTACCAGATTGCATGCAATATCCTACAGCAGAGGTGCTGAGACTGGAGCCCAGGCTACCCTGAAGGAGGCAGTTTGATCACCGGCAATCAAGACTCATCACAGAGACACTCCAGTAAAATCCACTATTCAAAGAGCACCTACAAAAGAAGTGCCATTAAAACATGCAGTTTTGCTGGAATTCATTAATTTCACAAGCCTACCGAATCCTGCCTCAGAGATTGGCAACTGTGTCGGCCTACGAGGAAATTCAACCGCAACCAAGAACAATCTACAACACTGAAGCCTTCCAATCTGCAGAGACAGCATCCCACACGTGCGGAGAAGGAGGAATGGGCGGCTTTGGTTTGGGAGAACTGGAATATGCACATGGAGAGGCATCAGCAAATCCCCTCAGCGGCAGCTCCAAGAACACCATCTGACTTCTCGAATTACCAATCTGGACATGGAAGGGAGCTGGAAAATTCTGAAACCTGCCAGATCCTCATTTCAGATGCATATACAAACTCTTGCATGTCTCAAAGAAAGTCAAATAAAAGGAAGATAGAAATAAGAAAAAAGAAGACACCCACTCCTCCACCTGAAGCAGCAAATGCCACGTGAAACCCTGTGGCTGCAGCACTGAGCAAGGCCTGAGGTGTGAAGCACAGGCCTCCTGGTGACCACCAAGCAGACCCCATCACGGTGACTCAACCGAGCTCAGCAGACCCCATCACGGTGACTCGACCGAGCTCAGCAGACCATGTCAGTGACTCGACCGAGCTCAGCAGACCCCGTCACGGTGCCTCGTCCGAGCTCAGCCAGCCTGAACACACTCAGGTCTTGTGTATCTGGATCTCATCTGCAGGGGAAGTAGAGAGGAAGACAAGACGAACAGGCACAATGCTCTCCAGGCTGCTCTCCAAAGACAAAGTGAGAAGGGGCATGGCACTGGTAGGACACAGGGCAGCTTCCTGGACAGGAATTCCAGTCTAACACGACAGAGCTTCTTTCTCTGCTAGGCCGCCCAAAGCAACAAGAAAACCTGAAGTGAGCGTCCTTATGCAAATTTACCTCAAATACCATCACTTTTTTTCTTCTTTTTCTTTTTTTTGCTTCAGGGTTAGAGGTTAGAGATTCATCAGTTGCATACAATGCCCAGTGCTCATGGGGCAGTAAGCGTCTGCCTTCGGCTCAGGTCATGATCCCAGGGTCCTGGGATCAAGCCCCGCATCTGGCTCCCTGCTCGGCAGGAAGCCTGCTTCTCCCTCTCCCACTCCCCCTGCTTGTGTTCCTTCTCTTGCTGTCTTTCTCTCTAAGAAATAAATAAAATCTTTTAAAAAAACAAACAAACAAAAAAACCACCCAGTGCTCATCACATCATGTGCCCTCCTCATGTCCATCCCCCAGTTACCCCACCCCCCCTCCCCTCCAGCAACCCTCAGTTTGTTCCCTGGAGTTAAGAGTCTCTCGTGGTTTGGCTCCCTCTCTGATTTTGTCTGATTTTATTCTTCCCTCCCTTCCCCTATGATCCTCTGTCTTGTTTCTTAACTTCCACATATGAGTGAGATCATAGGATAATTGTCTTTCTCTAACTTATTTCACTTTTTAAGATAACAAAGGATCGGCTTGAGCAGGGAGCTAACCTGGAGGAACAGACAGGAGACCCGATGGTAAGGAGCGGCGAGAACCTATAACCAATCTGAGGCCCCACCAGCTGTGGGGCCTCGGCCGCCCCTGGAGCGGGTGCCACCACGGGCCACACCTGCCCGAGGGGCCTCAGGGGTGTGTGCGCGGAGAACCCTCTGGACATTCAAGCAGTGGGCAGTAAAGTTTGTGAGGATCTCACTGGATCCTCCCCCAGGTGACCTCCCCTGCCCATCAGTGAGGCCCAAACTGTGTCCCTTCACTGAGCACTCCGCTCACCCCGGACGCTCCTCGAGGAGGGGATCCTGGAGATGAGTCTGGCTCCCTCCTCCTCTAGATGAGGAGATCCAGAAGCAGAGACGTTACACTACACTAAGACCAGACTGGAATTTAATCATAAAACAGCTAGGACGCATTGAGTCTTCCGTGTTCAATAGTTTGTTTTATTTCGCTTAATCCTCACACTCCCCTCTGAAGTAGTAATTTCTTATTTGCACTTTATAGATAAGGAAAATGAAATGGGAGGGCGTAAAGAGCATGCTCAAAGTCTGGGAGCTTAGAAGTGGCCTGACTGCCCTGGGAACCACCTGCGGGACCAGCCCCCAGCTGACCATGCCAGCTCAGCCTTTCCCACCCCAAGACACAGGACGAGACGCACAATGACACGTGGCCCAGGAGTGCCTGTGCCTTGAGCATAGTGTCCCCACGTGGACACAGAGGCCCGGGCAGCAGGGTGAGTTCTATTTGCTGGGCAGTCCGTTCTCCACTTGGCTTTATTAAGCTGCCACCCAAGCGGAAACAAAGCACTGATAAAACAAGAAGCCATATTGATTCCTGCTCAGCTATAATGGAATTCAGTCAAGGAGCAAAGTGGGGCATCATTTTTAGAAACTCTGCCCATTAACACTTTATTGCTCCTAAAATCTGTAATTAGAACACATTGGCTCTGAGTGCCCAAGTGCACACTGCTCCATGCAAAAGCAGAGAGATGGACCAGAACTGCTGGAGATGAAGGTTAATTACAGACCTGACCCTCCGGGTTCCTCCTTAATAAGTCTGTGGCTGCTGGAGGGTCCACAGCTAGTGCTAGGTGGCCAGTCACGCACGTGCCTGGGCTAAGCTGTCACACCCAGTACAAACACGAATATAGGTATGTAGCTGTGATGTTGTCTTGCAAATGTGATTCCCAACCACCTTCACTGACTTTAAAGGCATCCATTATGTGGGTGGGCGCCATCTGATGAGTTGAAGGTCTGAAGAGCAAAGGCTGAGGTGTCCGGAAAAGGAAGTCTGCCTCATGACCATGACTTCGACTCCTGCCTGAGTCTGCAGACTCAGATCTGCCCTACAGATTTTGGACTTATGCCCATACAATCACGTGAGCCAATTCCTTAAACTAAATTTCTTTCTAGACACGCAGGTGGGCACGCGCGCACACACACGCACACACACACACACACACACACCCCTTGTTGATTCTGTTTCTCTGGAAACCCTGACTGGCACAGTGGTAGAGAGATAGATATGGAAATAGACTGTTACAACAAGACACCACGAGGGATATATACTGACCTGGAGGTACATCCAAGCACGCTGGGGGCATGGAGGGGGAGCAACAAGCTTCGTCAGCACGAATATGGGAAGGCAGGTCGGAGAGACCCTCTTGGGAAGGTAGGCTGGACTAACTAGGTGGCCAAGCAGACATGTCAGGTAAGGAAGGGAAGGTACAGACCCACAGAGAGAAGGTGTGGAACCAGAGACGGCGTCCAGGAGGAAGGAAGCCTGGCTGGGCGGGATCCGACAGGAGCTTCCCACCCCTCACGTGCTGCTGGAGAAGTACATACAGAGGAAAAGCTTTAGAGACCACAGCGGGTCCGTGGGTTGCAGCTAAGAACCTGGAATTATACACTGAAAGGGTCCTATCTGATTTGCCATCAGAAAAGAGACTAAAATCCTATTCCTCTCTAGCAGGTGCCTCAATATCTAATCTGCCTAGGCCTTAAATTCTGCGGGGTTTCTAAATTTCAGTGGTTTTCTTAACCTCTAATCAAGTGTTAAACAGGGTGTTATGGAACCCAACAAAGCCACTGAGAATCTTTAAACAGGAGCCACATATGAAACTGTGCTAAGTGAAATAAGTCAAGCAGAGAAAGTCAATTATCATATGGTTTCACTTATTTGTGGAACATAAGGAATAGCATTAGGAGGACATTAGGAGAAGGAAGGGAAAAATGAAGGGGGGGGAATCGGAGCGGGAGACGAACCATGAGAGACTATGGACTCTGAGAAACAAACTGAGGGTTCTAGAGGGGAGGGGGTGGGGAGGATGGGTTAGCCCGGTGATGGGTATTAAAGAGGGCACATACTGCATGGAGCACTGGGTGTTATACGCAAACAATGAATCATGGAACACTACATCAAAAACTAATGATGTAATGTATGGTGACTAACATAACATAATAAAATAAAATTTAAAAAAAAGACAGATGTGGAAACCGAGCATTTTATTTCAGGCCAAAATAAAAAAAGTAATTTTTTAAATAGGGATGCTGAATATATAAAAGGGAAGGTGTAATTCAGAGCACTGAAGAGAGTCTGTTCTTCACAGCTCAGAAAAAGAGAGCAGTGGTGAGACCCTTAAAAAAGCCTTTCCTGAGAGTCACTTAGGTTGTTCTTTTAAAGAATGTTTGGACACAGAGAAAATATAGAGAAGGAAACTAAAATTACTCATAACCCACCAACTGGAGGAACGGCCATTAACATTCTGGCACATTTCCTTTTTTTTTTCCCTGTTCAGGAACTCTTTACATGTTTGAGATCACATTATTTATATAATTGTATGGCTCCCTTTTTCATTTAACATCATTTCAGAAGAGTCGCCTTATGTCCTTAGAAAAGTCTTTATAAATATCATTTTATATACACCTGAAGCTAATATTATACTGTATGTTAACTAACTGGAATTTAAATAAAAACTTCTTTAAAAATAATTTTTAAAAAGCCTTTTAATGGCACACAGTATCCATCATTGCTCATAGTTTGCCAAGCCTCCACTTTGCCAAGGTGGATAATTTCAATTAGCAAATCCCCTGAATGGACTGTGGCAGACTTGAAGAGCCAGGAAGGATAAAATCTAAAGGGAAGGGAGTCACAGTTCAGTTACAACTTTCTTTCCTGATTTTGCTGGGAAAATTCAGTCTATTTGTGTTTGCATTTTCCTTAATCACTTCTCTCAGAGTCTTTTCTAATAAAAACAACTGTTTTCTATAGCAGTGGGAATTTATAGCAATAAAAGGAACTACGGTAAAACAAAAACGTCTTGCACTCACGGCCCAGCCCCTTGCTCCTCCACCCAGTGTCAGCACATCTCTGCTGCAGGAGCAGAGGCAAGGTGGGGAGGAGGAACTGGGCTATTCTACAAACCCCCCCCAGATCAGATGGAACCATTCTGGGGTGACCTGACTGCTTGGCAACAAAGCCTGTACTTGGACCCAAGGCTTCGACTCCTAGCTCTGGCTCTTTTTGTTATTAACTCATAATATTCTCATACAGTTGCTCTGCTACTGAAGAATCTGCTTTCTGATCCAGTCCATGCTTTTCAGTGGGTAACATGGATCATGCCAAGGACAAGTCAGTGACTGGCTATCCCTGTGCCTTGGGCGGTGCCTGCCCAGCGGACAGGCTTTTCATGCCAAGACCACTTCTCTCAACAGGGCAGGGCAGGCTGCTCAGTGTCTCCAGGAAGAACATACTTATATCAGAAGCAATGGCACATTCTAACAGATCCATGAAGATGGCTGGGCACCAGGAAACCTCAAGGGAGGCCACTGAGCATAGTCCTTCGTTAGTGCCTGTTCCTGCTGCAGACTCAGGATGATGCTCACTGATTTAATGCTGACAGGAACTCCAGCACTCACCTGCTCTCCTGGCTTTCTGCCTTAGGCTCACCCTTCACCATCCAGCTCCGCAATGATCTTCACCTCCTGTCTGCTGTCCATCAGCTCTAGTCCTTGGTCCTGATCCTCAGCTTCCACAGATTTCGCAGGCACACTCGGCTCCCACTGGTCTCACCCCATTCCCGCTGGAAGTCCTATCCTGGCTACCTTATGCTCAGGTGTGCACAAACTGCCCTTCCAAACAGCAGAGTCCTGTCTGAGAGGAAAATGCTCCAGTCCAGAACTGTAAGCATGCAGATGTATGGAAAGATGGAGGTAGACTGGTTTTCTGATTTTTCACTAAATACACAGGCTTTTCACTTAAATGCCATTTAAATTCAAACTGATGCAGGAGCAGAGTCCCATAACATACCATGGATTGTGAGCTAATAGGGTCTGAAATGTCAAGCCAAAGAAAAGCAATCATTTAGAGGAAAAAGAGCAAGGGGGTAGAATACGAAGGATCCACAGAGGGCAAAGACGTAAAGATGCTCCCCAGACCGAGCCAACGCACTCCTTAAGACAACATGAGGTTAAAAAGCTTTCTTGTGCAACATGGAATTTGCTTAAACTAAAATGCTTTGTAATGAATCCAACAGGCAAGAGAATCACATTGAATGGCAACTAAGGAATGCAGCAAAGGCTGCTCCCTGGCCCTTGCTACCAAGTGGAGTGGTCTCTGGGACTGGAGCGGTGATGGGAGTCTGTTTTACATGAGTTTAAGTGAGAATGAGTCTGAGCAACCTCACAAGAACACTCCGTGCCATAGCCATCCTTGCAGGGCTCAACATGGGCTCAGCTATCTTGGGATGGCTTCGCGCCCATGAGCTAGAAGCACTTCACTGAGCGCCAGCTCCTTGCACTTCGCTGACACAGTTTAGTGGAAAAAGGGCTCGGACTGAGAAAAACTCATGCTCTAATCCCCGGCTCTGCTATTTGTTAGCTGTGTGATTTTGAAGAAATCAGAACTAATCAAAATCTTCATTTCTGTAACAATTAGGATGCTTTCAGCTGCAAGTCGGAGAAAATGTCACTGACACTAGCTTAAAATCAGGAAATACGTTGGTTCACTTAACTAAAGAATCCCGAGGAAAGGGCTGACTCCAGGGGAGTTTCATCCAGTGGCTCCCCTGTGTTACCCGTGGTCTGCTCTCTTTCCCTCTCTCGGATCAGCCCACTGTCATGGAAGGCACCTGCTAGCTCCGTCCCTTGGGTGATTATGGTGGCATGCTCTCACACCTACCTTCCTGTCCCAGAAAAAGGGGTCTTTCCCCAGAATTCTCCCAAAGTCCTACAAATCACTCTGACGGGATCAGCATGGGTCACATGACCTCCCCTGAACCAATTGCTGCAGTCAGGGATTTGGAATTTTCTCCTTGACTTTACCGAGATGCACTTTCCAGAATCCCCAGACCGTGTGTAACTTTCATGGAACAGGAAGGAGAAGAGAAAAGTGCGGCTCAGTGGAGGTAGTCAACGTGTATGTTCTCCAGGAGTATCTTCAGACTAAGAGCAGTGATATGTAGAAGCATCTGCCCAGCGGCTAACACAGGACACAGGGCAGGTGCTCAGAAAGCGTAGACGTGTTCCCTAAACAAGCACCTAAACCTATCCAGCTATGGACAGCTATAAACAGCAAACCTCCCACGTAGACCAGTGCTGAAGGGAGCAGGGAGTGGCGGACCCACACTGAGTTGGAGCTGGGGTGCTGGATCTGGCTCAGACCCCATCCCTGAGTGGAGGGTGAAGGTCACTTGACGCTTGGAGTCTCCTTCTGCAAAGGTTTTCTGTGAGGATCAGCTATGAAAATATTTTTTATGGCCCCTGGCATATGTTTAAAGTGTTATGAAAGCGAACCACAGCTAGAGAAATATTTTCATGAACATTTTGTTAAAATATAACATGTCTTCCAAGCAGTGCACACATGAGAAGCATCCAGCCCGATGAATTCTTACAGAGCGTGCACACCCATTGAAACATAGATCCGTAACCCAGACGCACACCCCACCCCACTCAGCCACCATCACTCTTAATAACAGCACCACAGTTCCTCTTCCGACTATTTGAACTTCATGTAAATGGAATCACGCTTTGTGTGCTCTTTTCTGTGTGCCCTGGCTCCTTTGCTCAGTGTTGTGTTTGTGAGATTTGTGAGATTTATCTACACTCTTTTGTGTAACACTAGTTGGTGTTTTGTAATTTCTCTATAGTATTCCATTGTGTGAGCACATTTATTTACACATTCCTCTGTATGTAAGTGATGGACACGTAAGACACATTTCCGGTTTGGGGCTGTTAGGGACGCAGCTGCCTGGAGCACTCTCGTACACATCCTTTGTACATCTACGTATGCACTTCTGTTGGGAGTACATACCTAGGAGTGGAACTGCTGAATCGCGGAGCGAAAAATATATATATACCTAAGTTTGCCATTTTATCTGAATTTACAGGCAAAATTGTTCATAATAGTCCTTTATTGTCTTATTAACATCTGTAGGGTCTATAGTGATCCCACTTTTCATCCCTGCTATTAGTAATTTGGTCCTTCCCTTTTTTACTGATCTTGTCATAAATTTATATTAAAATCTTTTTAAAGAGCCAATGACTGGCTTTGTTCATTCTCTCCACTGTACATTTGTTTTCTGCTACATTATATTTTGTTCTTTATTATTTCCTTCAAGTTCAATTTCTTATCTTTTTCTAAATGCTTGCGATGGATATGTGGATTATTTTCAATTTCTCTTCTTTTCTAATAAAGCGCTTAAGATCATTATTTCCTTCCAACTGTAGCTTTAGCTGCATCTCACAACGTTTATAATGTTGTATTTTCATTATCATTCAGTTCAAAATATATTCTAATTTCTATTTTCTTTTTGATACATAGAGTATTTAGAAGAGTATTTAATTTCCAAACATTTAGGAATTTTCTATTAACTTTATGGGTTTCTAGCTTAATTCCTCAAGTCACAGAAACATTTTGAATGATTTTAATCTTTAGAAATGTTTTTTGCCCAACATATGATCAATTTTAATTTAGTAAAAATTATATTTGAAAAGAATGCATATTCTATTTGGATGGGTGCAATGTTCTGTGTGTGTCAATTAGGTTAAGTTTGCTCATCTTATTCTCCAGATCTTCTATACATTTGGGTTGGTTTTCTGGGGTTTTTTGTTTTTTGTTGGTTTTTTTTTTTTTTGTCTGTTCCATCAATTATTTAAAGAGATGCTGAAGTCTAATCATGATTGTGCATTTTTTCTATCTTTCCTTTGATTCTCTCAATTTTTGCTTTATGTATTTTGAAGTTACATCAGAGGCATTAAATTTATGATATTGTGTGTTCCTGGTCAACAGACTCTTAGGGGTTTTTTTTATGATTCTTTTTATCTCTAGACATACTTCTACCTTAAAATCGACTCTGTATACCAGTACAGTTACACCAACTCTCTTTAGGTGTTTTCATGGTATCCTCTTCCATTCTTTTATTTTCCTATCTTTTATATCCCACATTTAAGATGGCCTCTGGTAAGAGCACATAATACAGTTTAGTTTTTTAATGTCAATCTTTAATTTTCAGCCACCTAGGTGGCTCAGTTAGTTAAGCATCTGACTCTTGGTTTCAGCTCAGGTCATGATCTTAGGGTTGTGAGATTGAGCCCTACTTGGGACTCCACACTAGGCGTGGAGCCTACTTAAGATTCTCCCTCTCTGTCTGCCCCTCTACTAAACCTCCCGTTCTCTCTCTCTCTCTATCCAAAAAAAAAAAATTAGCCCATTTCTTTTTTTTTTGAGAGAGAGAGCATGCCCAGGGTGACAGGGGACAAGTGGGAAGGGAGAGAGGGAGAGACAGAATCCCAAGTAGACTCCATACCCAGCACCAAGCCCCACACAGGGCTCAATCTCACAACCCTGAGATCATGACCTAAGCTAAAATCAAGAGTCAGACGCTCAACCTACTGAGCCACCTAGGTACGCCCCACCCATTTAATTTCAACACCATCACTGGTGTATTGGGGTTTGCACCTTCCATCTTATCACTGACTTTTTATTTGTTCTGCCTGCATTACATTTCCTTTTTTTCTCTCCCTTATGCCTTCTTCTTGATTGAGTATTTTTATTACTTCCTTGTTTCCCCTTACTTGCTAGCTATTCTTTTTGTGGCCACCCTAGAAATCACAACAGGATCCCTGACTCATTACAGCATTAACACAGTCATTGCATCCAGCATGATGCTGGAACCTAAGAACACGTCCCTCCCACACAGTCAGTACCTGGGTGAGTTTACCACCTACTTGCCTCTCTCACTGCTCTCCATTTCTTCCTGCATCTCCTGCTTCTATGAGGAGCTATTTTCCTTTGTCAGAAGAACTCCCCTTAATATTTCAGTAAGAGTCTTTTCTCAATGCAATATCACAAGTTTTGTCTGGGCATGTCTTTATTTCACCTTTATATTTGAAAAATAATTTCAGTGAGCATTATATTTCTGGGTTGACAGATATTTTCTCCGGTTGCTTTCCACATTTTCTCTTCAACTTTAGTTTTACTAATTTTACTATGATATTCAGAGGTGTGGTTTGATCTGAATTCATTCTATGATGTTGAACCATATGAAACTACCAATATTTAACCTCTCTATACCTACAAAATGGCTACTTAGTAGATCTTTTAATATCCAAGCTTTGGTAAACTTTCTTCAGTTTTAAAAAAGAAATCTCAGACATTATCTCCTCAAATATTGCCTCTTCACCATCTTCCTTCCTATTCTGGGACTCCACTTATATGACATGCATAGTAGACCTTTTCAGCATATCCCACATTCATATACTCTTTTCTAGAGTTTTTGTCAGCTTTGCTCTGTTATTCTTTTTTTTTAAGTTTTTATTTATTTATTCATTTAAGTAATCTCTACACCCAATGTGGGGCTCAAACTCACAAGCCTGAGATCAAGAGTCGCATGTTCCTCTGACCGAGCTGGCCAGGTGCTCCTGCTCTGCTGTTCTGCCTGGTTATTTCCTATTGACCTATTTCCACTTCACTGATCTGCTCTCCTGCCGTGTCTAATCTTCTGCTATACCCATCACTAAGTCTTTATAAATTCAGTGCTGGTATTTTCATCTGATTATTTTATTCATAGAATCTATTTCCCTCGGGGTGCCTGGATGGCTCAGTCAGCTAAGTGACTGACTGTTGATTTCAGCTCAGGTCATGATCTCACGGTTGTGAGATTGAGCCCCACCTTGGGCTCCACACTGGGCGTGGAGCCTGCTTAAGATTCTCTCTCACCCTCTCCCTCTGCCTCTCCATTCCACCCCCCACTCACTCTCTATCTCTCTCTCTCTTGTTCTCTCACTCTCTAAAAAAAAAAAAAAATCCATTTCCCTGGTAAAATAATCTATTTTGTCATCTATTTTCTTGGACATAGCAATCACAGTTATTTTTTTTTTTTTAAGATTTTATTTATTTATTTGACAGAAAGAGAGAGATAGTTAGAAAGGGAACACAAGCGGGGGAGAGGGAGAGGGAGAAGCAGGCTTCCCGCGGAGGAGGGAGCCCGATGCAGGGCTCGATCCCAGTACCCTGGGATCATGACCTGAGCCGAAGGCAGACACTTAACAACTGAGCCACCTAGGCGCCCCAATCACAGTTATTTTAAAATTTAATTGTGGTAAGTATAATAACTATAAGCATTCTTTACCATGTTTTTGTGTCTTGGTCTTGGCCCTTCATCCTTGACAACTGAATGCCAGACATCACCTATGAAACTGCAGAGGCCCTGGTTGACTTGATCTTCTTACCTTCCTCCTTGGTTAGGCAGCCAAATTAGGGTCAGGTCACTTAATCCAATCAAGGCCTAACCCTCATCATCATTGTAAGGATAATTCTATCTCTGGTTTTTCCACACACCTAGGGTGTGACTCATCAGGGGTCTCAGCTAAGACCTAGGATGTGGGTTCTGACCCCTCTTTCTTAGAAAGTCTGGAATTCCAGTTTTGTCTCTCTGGCATCAAGAGACTGCCAAAAATTCTGCTCTGCTTTCCATATCCTTCAGATTAGCCTTTAGCTGTGCAACTCAAGAATTAGGCAAATGCCTCAGGGGAGAAAGTCACAGGTGTTGAACGTTCTTCCGGTGCGTACCTCTCTTCAGGATCTGGAGAACTGCACTTTGTGTGGGAGGACAAAATGCTCTGCTGCTTTCTCTCTCTTTTCCATGCCTTTACCCCGACAACTCCTCCCCAGTTTCTCAGCCTCTTTTGCCAAGAATTGCAAATGCCCAGAGGGAAAGAGCAGCTTGCAGATGTTGGCTCTCCACAGGCCCCATCTCTTTTGGATCTAGGCAAATCCCAGTTGCTTTAGCAGCTGCCCAATGCCTTCAAATATGCATCTTCTGTTTTCTATTCAGGTTTTCTAGTTGTTCTTTGCAGGAAATCTGCTCTGCTGCAAACTAGGTCAACACAGCCAAGAGAGGGGAAGTCTGTAGTTCAATCCTGATGATCATAATGTTCTTGGAAATTGCCAAATATGAATACACACTGTGTGAAAACACCCTTTAAAACCTTAGGTTAGGCTGGACGTTCAGCTGAGTAACACAGGGCTCAGCAGAACTTCCACTGCCAACAACTCTGTAGGAGAGGCTCTGATCACAGGTCAGCAAACGACAGCCCTCAGACCCAACCCTGCCTTTTTTCTCTTCTTACAGGGCCTTTTAAAGGGTTGAAGAAGGAGAAAAGAGGAGGAAAAAGAGACAATGACCTTATCTGGCCTTAAAAGTAAAAAATGTTTATCATCTGACCCTTTACAGAAAAATCTGCCAATCCCTATTCTAGGTCATCTCTCATTCTTTTAAATATTAATTGTTAGTGTGTATTAATATATATATTAAATATCTGTTAAATAAATATAGGAAGTATAGGATAGAGAAACAATTTTATATTAATTGCAAGATGTGTTTTGAAAGACTAACAATAGAAGTACCCAATATGCAAAGCCCTCTGGGCTTATTTTAAGTAGTATATCTCACAGCACTCACAGGGAGGCTAGATCAGGGAGGCTAGATCTTTTGGAGCTCATTTTGCAAAGTGTAAATACTGAGTCCTGGGAGTGACGAGGATTGGCCCACGGGAAAGGTAGTTTCAGACTCTGTGGTGTCATGCTGTGGACCACCTGCATTCCCTACACGTAATGCATTAAATCACTTAGGAAACAGCTTTAGTTCCATGTCCTCGCATGAATCCTACTGGATCCTGCCAACTTCTTGCCCGTACTCAAACATATCGTCACTTCTGAGCTGACACTCTCCCCAGACGCAGTTGTAAGAACAAAGAACATGCATTAAACCCACCGAGAGAGCTTGGGTGGCCACAGCCCACAAAGTTGGAGAACCATACTAGAAAGCTGTCCTCTTGTAGGCAAAGACACCACCTCAAACATATGTGCCAAGGGCTTGATATTCAGGCACCAAACACCTCCAGGTCCTGCTTCTAAGAGCTAGATGCTTTCCATAAAGGCCCCAAATTAGAGACCTTGGTATCTGTGAAGGGTCTGAAGGGTATATTAGAGTCTGGCACAGCACCAGCCACACTTACTCAACATTGACAGTGATAGTCAGAAGACCATTCTCTGACCACCCGACATGGTTAAAAACCTGAGAGTGATGGTTTCCCCAAACATAAGTTAAGAACATCATCATATGCCAGCTAAAGGGGCTGAAACAGAACACTGAAACCCACAGCATTTTCCACCCATTCCTTTCCATACACAAATACACGAGGACTTAGAAAAGATTCTCATTAATGGTTAATATCTGAATAATGGAAAAACACTGAAACCTTGGTTTTCATCACTAGGGGATTGGCTCAATAAGTAACTGTATTTCCATACACGGGGCACTGCCTGTCAGTATCCACCAGCAGAACACTGTTCAGCAGACCAGGGTAAAGGAGTCTGTATTTTTACAAGTGACGAGAAAAATCTGGAGAATTATAGGATTCCATTTTTGTGCCCAGAAAGGCATGGGGAAGGATATTCACTCAAATGTCCTTCACAATGATTATTTTGGGGTTCTAGGATAAAGTGGGTGATTTTGATCTTATTCCTTATACCTTTCTGTACTGCCCAAATAGTCACCATTCAGCATGTTTCCTTTTTTTATTGTGTATAATGCTTTAAATATAAGAAACCTGCACATGAAAAAGGCATGGAAGGAAATGAATCTATGTTTCCTTTTTTATCAGAAAGTAAAATAATACATTTCCACTGTTGAAAAAATTAAAACAGATTTCATCTACTCCATTATTCCCACCTTATGGGAGACAAGAAGAGGAGCAGGTCCAAACACAAACTTCCCACATTAGCTGATTAAAAGAAATTTCTAAAAATACAAAGCGTCAGGGCGCCTGGGTGGCTCAGTCAGTTAAGCATCTGACTCTTGGTCTCAGCTCAGGTCTTGATCTCAGAGTCATGAGTTCAAGCCCTACATTGGGCTCCACCCTGGGCATGGAGCCTACTTTTAAAAAAAAAAAAGAAAAAGAAAAAGAAAAAAGGAACACAAAGTATCAAAGGCATTGGCCCAGAAATATAAAACATAACTACTGAAGCAGGACAGCGCCCTTTCAGGCCGGATGGATGTATACATACAGTTGTTCTGGCACATAACAAACGAGTGTCTCCCACTAGACGGACACCAGATCATCGGACAGGCTGGCCTTTGTCAGCCCAGAAGCCCATGTGTGACGCCACAGAAGACGCCCGTCCCGTCACCACATCTGCAGCAATAACACCAGGAGGGAGATCTCGACAGAGGGCATCTACGGCTTTAAAGTCACCTTCTCCTGCCTGAGTTCCCCATAAATCCAGGGACTGGTTTGTAGCAAATTGATAAACTGAATTTCTTGAGAAAGGATCAAATGAATCAAGGGAGAATTAATGAGATTTTTCCCACAAACCTTTAAGAACAGTGGGCTTGCTCTCTGCGCCTGGTCAATCTCACTGTGGAGCTTGTTAAAATTAATTACATAATTGAGCACTCACGCTGCTTCCAGCTGCCGGGAGGCCCCTGGAGGAAGAGGGAGGAAGGCAGAGTCTAGTCTGAAAGAGCCATGATTGGGCAAATGCTTCATCCCTGGGCATCAGGAGCCACTTGTCCCCACCTGGGCAAGCCCGCCCGCTGGGTCCCTTCCTGAGAGGAAAACTCGGCGGAAATGATCCCAATAGTCCGTAATCACTTTGGGATTGTGGCAGAGCGTCCGGTATGCATGAGGCCCCCGGGGTCACATCTCAGGGGACAGGTCAGAGGGCAGTCTGGGTGGCCGACAGTGAGGGGGAGAGTGCAGCCACTCCTGGGTGGGGAACGTCCCAGAACCGTTACAGCAGCCCCATCCCTTCCTCTCAAATGCCCCAGCCTGGACACCGACTCCTCTCCCACTGCACTGGTCCGTGCTAGCGAAGAGTGGGGTCGCTGGGAAATGCTGCACCCCCTTCTCCCACCGGCACTGGGCCTGGGGGCGGGGTGGGCACAACTGCCGGCGGCCTCGCGGGACATACCGGCTGCCAGGGGGTTGAAGCATGCGGACACTGGGTCGCTTCCCTCCCTGTCCCCAGCCCAGCTGGAGCTTCAACTGCGAGACAAGGCCTTCCTTCAGGGAGCAGGTGCCCACCCAACACCTACATCTGCGTTTCCTCTGAAACCTGACTCGACACCCATTTGAAAGCCCAATGCCCTTTTTTTTTTTTTTTAAAGATTTTATTTATTTATTTGACAGAGACAGAGATAGCGAGAGCAGGAACACAAGCAGCGGGAGTGGGAGACGGAGAGCAGGCTTCCTGCCGAGCAGGGAGCCCCATGCGGGGCTCGATCCCAGGACCCTGGGATCATGACCTGAGCCGAAGGCAGACGCTTAATGACTGAGCCACCCAGGCGCCCCCAAGCCCAATGCCCTTTAACAACGTCTTCTTCTGAGCGCTGACCTCTGCCCCCCCCAAGCTCTTGGGCAGACACCTCTCTCACCCCAGTGAGTGGGCAAGCTTCTGAGGAGGCTGTGATTTTCAGGCCAAGACCCTGATAAGAACTGCTTAGATAAGAATACCAATTTCTGTCTGGATCCAGGTTAAACCTAAAATGAAAAGACAAATAATAACCTCACACAACTATCAAGGTGTCTGCCAATAAAATGTCTCAGAAAAGCCCTGCTTCTGGGTCTTTTCTGTGGGACCAAACAAAAGATATGAAGATATGTTCTGACCTGCATCCCAGCTCTTCATCTATAGCCCTCTCCTCAGAGTGACGCCCTCAGTGACCCTCCCTCCCCCCCGGTGCCCCCTCCCCCCCAGGTGCCCCCCCCCAGATGCCCCCCCCCCCAGGTGATCCTCCCACCTCAGGTGACCTCCTCCCCCAGGTAACCCATCCCTGCCACGTGACCCTTTCTCACCTTCAATCCCTTTCCCTAGTCTGGTGCCCAGAAGCAGGTCTAATGCTAAGATGGGTTTCCCAGGTGTTGGGGAGCATCGAGGGAGAAGCCTGAGAGAAGGTGATCTCTGGCCTCTGCATTTTGGCAGAAGATCACAGTCTCTCAGCGGCCCATGCCATCCACCCAGGGCTGGTTTCCCTCAGTGTTCCACCATTTGCCTACATGTCAAGGTGCCATGAACAAGGGGCTTTCATTTTTTGAGACCTCTGGGAACCCTCTAAGTGTGGCAAGCAATAGGGCAAGCCCATGGTCCAGGGACAGTCACACCAGAGGAAAAACAAAACCAATTTCTCTCCCTTCTCTTCCCCCAACTAACCAACACCGGGAAACAAACGCGTGAACTCCATTTTCGCCAGGTCACTGGGCGTGGGGGCACGTTTCCAGTAAGAGGAACCCCCCAACCCCGTTCTCAGGTGCACGTTCTAAGCCCATGCACTAAATCCATGGGAATCTTCCAGATGAACTGCGAGCAGACAGCTGAGCTGAGCATGTGCAACAGATACCTTGTGATATACTCAGTCTGCTTAAAATGAATGTGTTACGCCAAAAGCAAGCTGGGTGGAGAGCCACGGGAAAAGGCGGCACGCGTGAAGTTGAAGCTGCTGGAATTGCCAGAAGAAAACACCGCCGTGATCTGACTCTTCTCCCTCCCCATCACCCATCACCAGAACATTTAAGTGAGGAATTGTGATTCTACCACAATTCTGATGGAAGCTGCACGATTGTCCAACATCCTGAGATACGGCTCCTGAAAGAGCAAGGCTCCACAGAAAACAGTACGCAGCACATTCCACCCCCTGGGACACGGAAAGCAAGCCACCTTCGTATTCCGCCCCGTCCCTGGGGTTACATACAACCCTGCGGTGACAAAGGGCCCACGAACACACAGGGCCGGTCCCCACGCGCAGAGAGACACACATGGGCTCTGCCTAAGTCCACACTGCAAAGGAGTGGAACCTGAGCTGACAAGGTTTCGGCTTAGGCGAATCAGGGGATTTAGATTGTTCGCTTGGTTCTCTCTAAATTCAGCCCTATGGTCACACAGTGAAACAGCCCAGTGATGACAGAGACTCTTCCTCTGCAGTTGGCAGGCTGAGCAATTCGGCAGCGGTAGCACCTTAAGGAAACTATTAACAAGACGTGTATTTTTCAGTAGTCATGGAAACTTGTGACCATGGGACACGGGACTGGCTCAGCCAGTTAAGCATCTGACTCTTGATCTCAGCTCAGTCTTGATCTCAGGGTCGTGAGTTCGAGCGCGTTTGGTTCCGTGCTGGGCATGGAGCCCACTTTAAATAAACAAACAACAAACTAAACTTGTGACCTATAAATCATTTTTATAATCATTTAACCCTCTGTGATTTTCCCAGCAGACAGAAATACTAAAACCTCCTTTTGTTCCTAAATTATTAGGTTTTCAAAGCTGTATTATAGTTGGTATTAAAATGAAGATGGCAGAGCTAGGACCAACCTCAAATGCTGCGTTGGGCGAGACAGATCAAAGTGATGGCAGTGCAGGGAAATTATTCATTATTATTACCACACGCATCCCTTTCACTTCCTTCTCCAGATATGGAACCAGAACGACCCAATTTCTAATAGCCTTTACAGTGCGGGCAGAAGTATCTGCCATCTTCTTCCTCTAATTCACACCCACCAACCAACCTTATTCATGCTCACTTTGAAAAGCGGCAAGTTTTACTTGGCAAAGTCACTGATCCTACAGCAGGGAGGACGGCTCTGCGTGAGAAAGAGCTTGCCCAGCAGGCCCCCCCCCTTCATGTCCCGGCCACAGCTCAGCCCTATATTCATCCAAGGACACACATGTCTTACTGCGGGTATGACGTGGGGCCAACACAGTTGTGACCAAGTGATGTGTTCTTACATTCCCTGGTCTCCAGCTTTAAAATTTTCTAAAACAAAAACTCAAATGTGTGTGATTTAGAGGATGGCCGGGAGGTGACGGAGGCGACAGCAGGTGAGAAACAGGCTGAAAAGTCAGCTGGGGGCAGTTTCTCTAGGTGGCTGTTTCACAGGTGGCCGTGGTGCAGCCACCAGTCTGTGGAGGGAGGACCTCCCTGGCCACCGGTCCTCACCTGTGTCCCTGCCTGGACTCGGGAGCATCCAGGTGACCTCAGAACATGGCCATGAGCATTGCAAAGCTTGGGGAGAAAGGAGGGAGGCGACAGGCAGATGATGTGCTTCCCCTCTGCTCCCGTCTTTGGCGTGCACATCACAGAGAAAGGCTAGCCCACTGCTTACATTAAATCCTACTGCCTACAAAATGCCAGGAATAGGGGTGCTCGGCACACGTGTGCTACATTAATTGGCGACCAAAGGCTGTTGAGAGGCAGACAGGAACCAAGAGAACCCCCTTTTCTCAGGGTCAGCCCTGCAGAAAAATATACGGCTCCCATGTGGACTCACAATGAAGTCGCACGCATATCTTTGAATTTTATTTTTTCTTCCTTAAAAGGGAAACTTAGATATAAACTACTGCTTAGTTGTAAGAATGTTCATTACTGTCTGCTGAACATGCAGACATAGTAAGTTTATTTAATGAATTGTTTCATTTGCTTAGAACATGGAAGAACAACCACTCTGGATCACTGCAGAACTTACAGACAGAACCACCCAGCAGTGTGCTAAGCACTGAAATGAACCAGTAAACAGACACTGGAGGGAAGCTTCCTCTCTCCCAGGAAGCAGGGCCCTGCAGTCCAGATCAGGCACTTACGGGCACCCCGAGCACACCCTTTGGTCTATGTCAGTCTTATCACACCTGTGAAGTACTGCTTCAGGACACTTGCTAAGAGTAACACCAAGAGCAAACTTAGTTGGGGGTCCAGAAATACTTTCAGTAGATTGTCTCTCTGTGTTCAACCTCAGCAGCGTGCAGCAGAAAGTCCCGGAACAGTCCCACCATGCAGACCCTAGCCTTGCTGTGGAGGAACGTTCCCCTCCATTCTCTCTCCCCCATACATGAAGGCAAAACACAACACTGTACCAATGAGATACACACTGGGAAGGCTGCATGCCATTTAAATATTTTAAATTATATGTTTTTAATATGTATTGTAGAAGTCTTAGGTGACTTCTTTTCCCATTGAAAAAACAGCAAAAAAAAAAAAAAAATTTACAATGAAATATAAATTTTCTTCCTATCCCACTCAACCAATCTACAGATTGCTGCCCACTGATTCTTGGCACCCTTCAGAACATCTTCCCAGAGGACACACACACACTGGTCACACACGGCGGGGGGGGGGGGGGGGGGGGGGGCGGGTGTTTGCGCTCATCTTGCTTCTTTTTACTCCTTGTTTATTCCACCACCACCAGGCCTGAGTTCTCATGCGCTCAATTCTCAGTAACATCCAAAATTTGTAAACTTTGAGTTTTTGCCAGTTGAGTAGCTGATCTACCATATTTCATGTGGCTTCAATTTAATTTCTCCAATTTAATAATTAGGGAGAACACCATCTTGTATATTTCTCAATCATCTGGATTTTCTCCTTAGAATGTCCTGTTAAAACATTATGCTAATTTTTCTTGTCTCTGTCTTTTCTTAATGGTTTGTTAGGATTCTTTATATATATTTTGAGTATGAGACTTCTTGGTGGTAAGTGTTAAAAATGTCTTCTCCTGGGGCACCTGGGTGGCTAAGTCGGTTAAGTGTACAACTCTGGATTTCAGCCCAGGTCATGACCTCAGGGTCATGAGATGGAGCCCTGGTAGGGTCCCGTGCTGAGCGTGGAATCTGCTTAAGATTCTCTCTCTCTCTCTCTCTCTCTCTCTCCCTCCCTCTGCCCCTCCGTCTCCTCCCTCTCTCTCTCTCTCAAAAATAATTAATTAATTTTAAAAATGTCTTCTCCCATTCTGTTACTTGTTTTTTAACTCTCTTTTTAGTGTCTTTTTAATTAAGAAATGTTCTTGATTTTAACGTAGTTGAAATTATCCATCCTTTCCTTTGTGGTTAGTGCTTTTTATGTACTATTTCAAAATCTTTTTCTACTAAGGTCACAAAATCATTGTATTTGCATCTAAAAATCTTTATTGTTTTGGGGTGCCTGGGTGGCTCAGTTGTTAAGCGTCTGCCTTAGGCTTGGGTCATGATCCCAGGACCCTGGGATCAAGCCCCACGTTGAGCTCCCTGCTTGGTGGGAGGCCTGCTTCTCCCTCTCCCACTCCCTCTGCTTGTGTTCCCTCTCTCACTGTGTCTCTCTCTGTCAAATAAATAAATAAATCTTTTAAAAAAATAAAATAAAAAAATAAAAATCTTTATTGTTTTGCCTTTCACACTTAAGTGTATAGGACTTGACTTTTCTAAAAGAAATTAGGTCCAATTTCATTTTTTTCTAATACGGATCCCAGCTGTTCTGCATCTTTGTTTTTCATTCAAAATGTCTTGAGGTCTTTCTAAATCAACACATATACAGTTCCATATTCGGGGTGAACCATAATTTGAAGGATATTTAGGATGTTCGTGGTTTTTCTATTACAATGTTCCAAAGAATCATTTTACATTTGATTCTTTACACATACACTTAAGCATATTCATCACGTAATTCCGTAGGAGTGGGGCTGGTGAGTTAAAAGTATGTGTATTTTAAATTTTCATAGATGTCTCTTCTATCTTGCTTAAAAGATTTATTCCTTCTCAAAATTATTAAAAATTCCCCCAAGTTCCTTCTAGTACTTATAAAATCCCATTATACTTTAAATCTTTGAACCATCTGGATTTTATTTTGGGGTAAGGAGTTTGGGAGGGACTCAGCTCTGTATTTTCCAAATGTCTGGCCAGTTGTCCCCAAATCATTACTGAATAATACATCTTTTCCCCCACTGATTTAAAATGTCATCATTATCATATACTAAATACGCATATGCATTCAGGTCTATTTCTAGACTTTCTATTCTTTTCCTTCAATCTGTCTGCCTATTTACGATCACAACCACTCAGGTTTGAATACCCCATCATCATAAAGCACTGCGGCATGGGATGGTCAGTCAACACCCAACAAACAACATTTCGGTTTCATCACTTTCCTGTTCAGCCTCATATGTACTTCTCAACATGAACTTTAAAACTAGTTTGCTTAATTCCAAGAGAATTTTTTAATGTTTTATTGTAATTGCTTAAACATAAAGGTAATTCTGAGAGAACTGACATAATACAATATTAGACCTTCCGACCCAGAAACACTGTCTTGCCAATTATCCAACTGTCCTCATACCCCTCAGAGGAGATTTTGGATTTGTCCGTGAGTCTACCTCCTCCACATGGCTCTTCAGCCCTTCTCCACTGTGCTTCCCTCTATGGCCACAGACTTTCTACCCACTTATTTCACTGTCTTTTTAAAGATAATTTCTCTGGGTATAGAATTTTAGGTTGGCAGTTATTTTCTTTCAGTTCTTTAAAGATAGCATTCCATTATCTTCTGGCTGCCCCTACCTATTGAAGTCAGCTCTCAACGGCATAAAGAATCACCCCCAAAACCCACGGACTTCAAACGACCATCATGTGAGCAGGAGAGGCCCCTAGTGTCAGGACCAGCACCTCTGTTATTCCCTCCTCACCAGACTAGCCAAGCTAAGCCAGAAGGTGAGCCCAGAATAAGACAGTGGGCAAGGAGTGCCATCCATCACACAAGGTTACTCAGCAATAGGCATGTGTGCAGGTAAAAAGGGAGATATGGGACAGTAATGCAATCTCTCCCATGCAGTCTTATAACCTAGGAGGTTATGTGCCTCTTCTGTTTTTAGGCCTTATTTTTAAATTTTCATTTTCAACAATTTTTCTATACCATTCCCGTGTGTGTGCATGTGTGTATGTGTGTGTGTGCGTGTGTGTATGTGTGTGTGTGCGTGTATGTGTGTGTGTGCGCACACGCATGTGTGTTCTTCTTATGGTTCATAATGCTTGAATTTTTGCTTGATGTCTCTCACTCATCTTGGAAAACTATTAGTCTTTATCCCTTCAAACTTGCTTCCTCCCCATTCTCTGTCTCCTCCCCTTTGTGGACTTCAATCCACACTATGTTACCTCCTTACAATGTCCATGTCTCTCTCTCTATTTTTTTCCATGTTTTCCTCTCTCTGGATATGGTCTCTGACCTACTTCCCATTCACTTCCACTTTGTCTAATCTGCTATTAAACCCATAGGTTGCATTCCTAAATCCATGTAGTGCATTCTTCAGTGCTAGAATTTCCATGGGTTTTTTTTTTATATATTGTACTTCTCTGAAATTCTCCACTTATCAACTGTTGTTTTGAATATATTAATCACCATTATTTCCGTGTCAAAGCCTGATGACTTCAATACCTGGATCACCTCTGCATCTGTCTCTGCTATCTGCCTGTTCTCTCTTGGTCCTGTCACTTAACAGGCATGGCAATTTTGACCACATGCTGATATTGTGTGTGAAAAAGGAAGAGGCTCAAGCTGATATTTTACCCCATAAAGAGTTCTTCTTCAACTTCTGGCAGTCAGCAGTGCAGGGTAGATTACCTGAGCCTGCTGTGGCCAGGCTGGAGATGGGGTTACCTACCTCCTGCTGTAGGTAGTCCCAGCCCTCCAGAGGTCCTGACTAAAAGCCTAGGATGTCCTCCAGAGTTTTCACACCTTGAAAGACCCTGAATGACCACTCTGAAACCCCCAGCAGCTGCTTCCTCCTTTGCCATCCCTCTGCCAGTATTGATTATTGATTCGCAAATGCAACGGTGCTGGGTCACCTGAACTGGTTCCCCTTCCTGCAACCTTGGCTATCTTTGTACCTCTCTGGTATCTCCCACGGGTAATTTTCTGCTGTTTATCCAGCTTTTCTATTAGCTTTAGGGTAAAACTGGTCTGTTGCAAGCTGGTCACCATACTCAGAAGCAGAATTCCCTCAGCAGAGTTTGAGAGGGTATTCCATACATGACATACATTCTTCAGATTATTTCCAGATGGTTTAAGCATCTCCCATTATGTATTCTGTTGGTTGTTGGTATATAGGAAAGCTCATTTCTCCATTAAATGTGTAACCAGTCACCCCACCAAATACTGTCAGTAGTTATTCAATGGGTTCATTTAGGTTTTCCAGGTATATAGCCTGGAAATATATTACCTGTAAATAATGATCATATTGTCTCTTCCTTTGGGTTTTATACCTCTTATATTTTTCACATTTATTTTATTTGCTAATACAGTGGTCTCAATCCCAGAGATTCTGTTTCCATTGACCTGGGGCAGAATGGCGACAATGGAAGCTCTTAAAAGCTCCCAGATGATGCCCAGCAGCAAGGGTGAGAACCCTGGCTTGGCACTGCCAAAGCTATGCTAAATAACAGCTGACAGCTAATAGTCATGTGTGCACACATGTATGCATGTACGAATGCTGAAACCCATGTCATTATGCTGGCTTCTAACACTTGCTCTATCAAGCTCTCCACCTGCCTATAAAACTTCTCATGTTAAGGAATTTTCCATCTATTCCTACTTTATTAAGAATCTTTATCAAAAAATAGATGTTGAGGGGCACCTGGGTGGCTCAGTTGGTTAAGCGACTGCCTTCGGCTCAGGTCATGATCCCAGGGTCCTGGGATCGAGTCCCGCATCGGGCTCCCTGCTCCGCGGGGAGCCTGCTTCTCCCTCTCCCACTCCCCCTGCTTGTGTTCCCTCTCTCGCTGTGTCTCTCTCTGTCAAATAAATAAATAAAATCTTTAAAAAAAAAAAAAAATAGATGTTGAATTTTCTCAAATCTTTTTGTAAATAAATACCTGTATTTCTCCTTTAACCCATCAATATGGTAAACTGTATTAACTTCTTACTATTGAGTCATTCTTTATTCTTGGAATGAGCCCCTAGTTGGTCCTGACGTGGTATTCTTTTAATGTGCTACTGGATTACATTAGTTGATATTTTATGTAGGAATTGTATGAGAGTATTTGAGTGGCACGGTGCTGTGTCTTCTGAATGTGTGCTAATTTTACAGCTTGTACATCAATGCTATCTTTGCAAGAGAGGATTGGAAAGGTTTGTGTGTGTGTGTCTATGCTCCAGAGCTGTCTAATTATCTCTGGATTAATCAATTCTTTGGAAGTTCTACTGGAAGGTGACATTTTTATAAACAATGTTCCCATAATCAACTTGTTCTACACATTTCATTTCTTCTCAAGTGAATACTGATGGGCGGACAGCATACCTAACACGGCCCTACTGACGATGGAGGTTTGTCTGGACACCGCAGTTGAGGACCATGAAAGCCGTACTACAAACACTGAGTTAATGCTTGCCTAGAACTTCTCTCTAGAGCTCACTCTCCTCCTCCCTATCCTTAACTCTTTAAGCCTGAGCTTTCCTCTTCCCCCATAAGGTGGAGTTAGCAGAGTGTTTTCCCATCATTTTTATTCAGAAGCCTAGCACTGATACTTGTTCAACAAAAGTCTCCTCACAAAATGGTGAATGAGGGGCACCCGGGTGGCTCAGTCAGTTAAGCGTCATACTCGTGATTTTGGCTCAGGTCGTGATCTCTGGGTCCCGGGGTTGAGCCCCATATTGGGCTCTCTGCTCAGCGGGCAGTCTGCTTGAGATTCTCTCTCTCCCTCTCCCTCTGCCCCTCCCCTGGCATGTGCACGCACATGCTCTCTCTCCCTCTCTCTCTCAAATAAATAAATTTTTTAAAAAATGGTCAATGAATGACTTTTCCAGTTAAAGGGAATTGTGATTTTCCCATTAATTTTAGGGCCCAAAACTACTCGGTTAAAGGTTATATTTAGAAAGATCATGAAATAACATGGGAAAATATTTATTACGTAATTTCAAGACAGAATTCTAATAACAACTATGCTTATAAATGCATAAAACATGTCCAAGTGTGGGAAAAATACTAGGGAAAAAAAAGGTCAAAAGTAATAATGGTTGTATGAAGTGATAGAACCATGAATCCCTTGTCTTCTTTTTGCTCTTCTGCACTTTCCAATTTTTTCTTTAATGAAGTACATTATTTTTAGAATGGAAAAACAAATAAGGTTTCCATAAAACTCTGCCCTTTGGATTTTGCCAGCCAGCACCTTCTGCTCAAAACAAGGCGTGCCAACAAGACACTGTACCAACACTGAAGCCCTCCGAGAGTCATTGTGCTTCCGCACCTGACAGCGATGAAGCAGCCCAGGGACATGCTGGCCCTAGCTGCCACCACTTCATTAGCAAACACCTTATTCTGCAGGTGCAGGATGGCCATCTGTCTTATACACCAGTGGAAAGGGAGTCTGTCTTAGGGTAAATGGAAATGAATGAAAAAACAAAGTACATTTTTGTTATGAAACTTTGTGATCTTAAAAAATCAGTTATAATTTGAGAACAGGATTATGTAGGAAAAAAATCACTCTTGAATGACTTCCAATAATTATTAATCTGTATTACACTTTTTTACCTGTTTCTGCAAATAGGAATATCTGTGGGGATTTTTAACTGTTTGTTTGGGTCCCGTCTCCACTCAAGTATCCAGCCTTCTCCCGTGCCATCCTCACTGTCAAAGACAACGTTCAGAAAATAATCTTCACAAGAGATATAGCACTTACGTAATTACACTTAATCTCAGCTAATGCCGTGCTTTGACTTGTGGGTTCTCCACGTGAAGCTGGATAACCAAGACCTGAGAGCACTACTTACACCTACTATTCTTAGGAGTCAATGTGGACTTGTAAATGAATTGGTTCAATTGTTTTTCCCAGGATGTTCATGCAGACCCAGGCAGGGATGCTGCGTTAACCCCACTAAGCCCAGGCATGAGGGCCGGTGAAGTTTCCGGGGTTTGTTAGCAGGACTCAAGGGCAGACACCGCAAAGCATGGTGCCTTACATGTGGGGGGACAGCAACAGTTCTGTTTCTCCATAGGCGCATGAAATGGTGAGAGTTGTTTTGTCCCCCGAAAAGTAGCTATGAAATCCTGGAGTAGGGCTCAGTGAGAGAGTGTGAGCAGACTGGCCCGTGGGGTCAAGGGCACTTTGCCCACTTCTAGGAATGCAAGGACTCGCAGCAGACAACGGGAGGCGGGCATGAGAAATGGTAAGCGTCAGGCCCAGAGCAACTCCTACCGTGTGCAGCGCAAATCCTTTCCACTGCAGAGGTGGCACGGCCGACCTGTGGTCAGCTCCACGGGCAGGACAAGGGAGCTGGGCGTCCTTGCCCTTCGCAGCCTGGTCCTGGCCACAGCCCCCTGCACTGCAGCTGAAGTTCCTGCCACTCACAGACTGTAACAGGAGCCACCCAGCAGCCGCTGTGGGAGGAGGGCTCAAGGTGGCCCCGTGCCAGCAGGCTGGAGCCTGAGTTCTCAGAAGAAACCCTCTGGGAGTGGGACTTGATGAACAGATGGTATGAGTAAGGTCCGGAGGGGACGAGGATAGAGACTTTTTTTTTTTTAAGATTTTATTTATTTGACAGAGAGAGAGAGCACAAGCAGGAGGAGTGGGAGAGGGAGAAGCAGACTCCGAGTGGAGCAGGGAGCCTGACACGGGGCTCGATCCCAGGACCCTGGGATCACGACCTGAGCTGAAGGCAGACGCTTAATGACCCAGGCGCCCCGAGGATAGAGACTCTTGGGAAAAAGTGACCAGGAGCTTAGAAAACAAAAACTAAGAAAAGGGCCCAAGTACACCAACCCAAAGTGGCATGATTGGGGGCAACTGTGAAGTCAAAATGGAGATTATGTGAACTGGACAAAGCCCCTCTCCTCTAGGGCACAGGGCAATCAGAGACTCCCACTCAGCTTCTTAACAAGCACTGTTTTCACAGCCACGATGTTGGAAAACTGCCTAAGATCAACCTGCAGCCAGAGCTACAGAACGGATGTTCGGATCTTAACACTGAAGGGAAATTCTGGCGCACAGGGCCTGGAACTGGGTGGGGGAGAAGTGATGGGAGGGCCCTGGCAGTGTGCCAGGCAATGATAAAGCTGCGGCCAGGTCAGCAGAGGCTCCACAGAGAAGACCAGGGGACCCATAGGAAACAGGACGGAGTGTGAGGTCAACAGAACAGTCGAGCGGTGCTCCCAGGGCTGGGGGGCCTGGGGAGGGGAAGTCAGGGTCTGTTGCTTTTATAACCTCACATGGACTGAACACTTAAAACCACTTACACGCATGACTCTGGTCAAACTAGCTGAGCGAAAGTTCACAGCAACTTGTGTCATAAACACAAAATAAATACTAATCGTTGAGCAACATCTGCTTTGCACCAACTTTGTGGTGGGTGGTTGTAGACACGGGGCAACATCAGACAGCGAGACAGGCAAGACCCTGCACCCCTGCTGTCCACCTTCCAGCCGGCAGACAGACCAGTAACTAACATCCAGACTGCTCACAGATGCTACAGACGGAGGAGCGGTAGAGAGGCTGCGGATGGGGGCGGCTCGTGCAGGCTCGCCGAGAAGCCGCCTACCAAGAGGGGAAGGCGGGTGGTGACGGGCCTCGGGGGACTCATGTCCTGCTTACAGAAAAAACAGTAACACCCAAATGTATGGGAACGGTTCCTTGAACGCGCCGATACACGGATCAGGAACAACGTGTACTCTGCTCCCAGGAGGGGAGTTTCCTAGAGTCAGTCAGAGCCCCTGCACCCCACAGGACCCAGGGCCTCTGTGCATCCCCAGTTTGTACAAGCCCTCGAGGTCCAGGCAGGTACCAGTAAAGCTGACAGCACGCTGACAGCGACACAGATGCTGTCCCACAAGCGGACACAGGTCAAACGGGGAACCGGGAGCGACAACCAGCAACAGCCCCCAGCTCTGCAGTCTGCGTCGTGGCACCGCGGGCGCTCCAGGGAAATCAAAGGCCCGGTGCGGAGTGCGTGTGCGGGAGGCTACAGACCAGGACCAGAGGTAAAAAGCCCCCAAAAGTCTCTAAATGTGTAAATATGTAAAACTGTGCTAAACCACTAAAAAGTCCTGGCCACCAGAACTATGATCACTTCTGTGATAAACCTGAGTATGCAGAGCAGCTGAGACGAAACTACACGGGGAAGGGAAATAAACATGTCCATCTGGTAAGAAACTGAAGCAAAACACGTAAGTTCAGTCACATTCTTAAAGTTGTTTGCGACAAGAATGGTTTTGGTGTATACCTCAGGTTGATATGTTAGAAATAAATAATTTTGTTTATTGAGCCACAATTTACCAAGGAAATAATTAAGGAACAAATCCTTCTATTGGTTCATATCTATGTCTTTATTCCATCTGTCTATTTACAGACCCACCGTGGACACCTGAAGCCAACCTGTGCCCAGGCAGCTCACCATCTCTGGGAGAGGTGCCCGCCTCCGGTGCCCCTGACTTCACGTAAGGGCACGGTCCTCAGCAGCCACTGCCCAGAGTCCCTCAGACCCCAGGGGGTGCTCCCTGCACCCTTCCTTTCCGACACATTTCAATACCAATCAGATCAGGTCACCCTAGGCTTTGAAAGCTCCCAACCTTGACAGGGTACTGGAAGTAATGAGTCCACGTGTATTTTTTCAAACTGATTTAAATTTGATAACAAAGAAAAAGATTCCTCAGTCCACCAAAGGCTGAAAATAGCTGACAGAAACCCCAGAGTCCTCCAGCTTTTTCTGAGAAGGACCAGGGAGCAGACGATTTTGGCTGAGTGGGCCGTGTGCTGTCTGAGCCCTCGTGCCTGCAGAGCTGCCCTGCAGTGTGACCGGATGGGTGTGGCGCTGTGCCAATAAACCTTTATTGACAAAACAGCCAGTGAGCGGCACTTTGCAGACTTGGCATGAAAGTACTGACTAGAACTCCTTTGGTGTCAAGGCTCAGACCCTGGCTCTCATCCCTCACAGTGAAAAGTCCTGCACCCCGGCTTCCCACACTGCAGGACCCTCTCCCCCTCCGTCCGCGGGGCCTCACTGCCCCTCCCAACGCGCATCATCTTTCTCTTTGCTGGTTCCCAGGAACAGGGGGGAAGCACGGCTCCGCGCAGAGACTCTCGGGCACCCACCACCCAGAGCCCAGCCTGGGCCAGCCAGCTCTGCTGAGATGCTCTGGAGACAAAATCACCGCACCTGCAGCTGCCCCGGGAACCACGTGGCTGGGAACAGCAGTACGTGCCCACACCAGGACACGGTTGTCTTTAGAACTTTTGTCTTCAACCACAAAATACTGACACATTTCCTCCCACGTGCAGGGTGCTCCCCGGAGAGCGGACGACAGGTCAGCACAGGCACAGCAGCTCCTGGGCAAGAAGCTCCACGTGAGTGACTACAACACACTATGCCTGGGCCTCCTGCCCGCCCTTGCCCCCACCCATGAGACGTACAAGCTGGCCGTCCTCTGGCTTGCAGACCAGGGCAGCCCGCTCCCCGAGGCCGCCCTGTGGCAACCTGCCACCCTCACTGACCCACAGCAACGCGCAGTAGGCACAGTACTTATCTCTTATTTACACCTGGACCATTGTTCACTCAAAGAGTGTTTGGTGAGTAGCAAACGAACAGGGGAAAATGAGTGAGTCAAATGTCAAAGATGACAAACCTATTTATCTTTATCTTTAGCCACAGGAGAAGTATGGCTACATGTCAGATCATCATAACGAAATGCATGAACAGACCCCATTACTGTCAATGTATTAAAAACCGAAAAGCATAGATACTTCGTGCATGAATATATTACACGAGGCCTTCCCACACGGTGAGCACTCACACTTCCGATATTTTATCACATCAGCCTAATCTAGCCCTATGTGCAGCGGGTAATGAACGCAGTCCCCACTCCCTCCCTCTGTTAACTGCTGTGTTCAGAGCCCACTTTGGGAAAACACAGAAGACAGCTGGTTAATCTCCATTCCCTTCTAGGTCCCCTCACTGCCACCTCCACCAGCTGCCTTGGAGAGATCCACAACATTCTGGAAAAACAAAACACACTACACTATGACTAGGGCAACCAGCATGGTGGCAGCAAATTTTAAGTTTTTCTGTGAAAATTTTCAAACACACACAGAAGTAGAGTGGACAATATGATGCATGTTCCTGCAGCCATTGACCAAGTGCAGTAATCATTCTTCCTGCCCCCAGCCCACTTCTGGGAGGAGCTGGAGTAAGTTAAAGAAAAGCTAATACACCTACACATCTCTAACAGATGAGGACTTTGAAAGATAAAATTACAAACCCAATACCACATCTAGCAAAACGAACAACAGTTCTTTATACATAAATTTCTAACACCCAATCACTGTTAAATTTTCCCCAATTGGGGCGTCTGGGTGGCTCAGATGGTTAAGCATCTGCCTTCAGCTCAGGTCATGATCCTGGGGTCCTGGGATCAAACCCCGCATTGGGATCCTTCCTCAGTGGGGAGCCTGCTTCTCCCTCTCCCCTCCCCCTGCTTGTGTTTCCTCTCTCACTGTCTCTGGCAAATAAATAAATAAAACCTTTTAAAAAAATGGGGCGCCTGGGTGGCTCAGTCATTATGCGTCTGCCTTCAGCTCAGGTCATGATCCCAGGGTCCTGGGATCAAGCCCCACATCGGGCTCCCTGCTCCGTGGGAGGCCTTCTCCCTCTCCTGCTCCCCCTGCTTGTGTTCCCTCTCTCGCTGTGTCTCTCTCTGTCAAATAAATAAAATCTTTAAAAAATGAAAAATTTTCCCCAACTGACTTTTTAAAATGTCATCTTGGGGCACCTGGTTGAATTAGTGAGTTAAGGGTACGACTCTTGATTTCAGCTCAGGTCATGATCTCAAGGTCGTGAGATGGAGCCCAGCCTCAGGCTCAGCGCTCAACGGGGAGTCTGCTTGGGATTCTCTCTCCCTCTGCCCCTCCCCCCATTCACGTGCACGAGTTGTCACGCTCTAAAATAAATAAATAAACAAAATCTTTTTAAAAATAAAAAATTATTAAAAATAAAAAAATAAAAATGTCATCTTACAGTTGAATTGTTTGACTTGAGAACCAGACAAGGTCCATACATCTTATATACTGGATGGACTCAATAATATTTATTGTTTCAATAGGACCAGACGAACTGTAACTGGTTGATGATGAGTTTTCTGAATCCTTTCTCAGAATCTTCACTTCGTAAAATCCTCCTTATCTGACTGCAAAAATTCTAGGCTGTCATTTCTTCCTGATTCTGCTTCCCACCTAACTCTGGCGGAGCATCTCTGGAATCACCAATGAAGGAAACCCTTGCCGCCTCAGCAGCTCTAGTGGGATTCCTCCTACAGGAGATCCCACCCACATCAGCCCAGACAAACATCGCTGGCCTTGAAAGGAAAGATGCCAGAACGGGTGGAGTCGCGTGGGGGCCCACACGCAGCCCTGCACCTAGCACACGGCGACGCACAGCCACTCTAAAACCTCCCTTCTCCAACGAGTTAAATCTGGCCTCCCAGGAAAGTATGGTAAAAACAGAATCACATTTTGAATCTTTGGAGTATATCATTCACATCCTGAATTCTCTCAGCAAGGTCAAAACTTCACGTCTGTGACTAAATTTCTTCCATTTGGAAATATTCCAATTCTCCTCCAAGTCTGCATGGATGGATTTTTACATCTTTTCTTCAGTTGTAGAAACTGGGAGTTTGAAGAAGTGGTTGAGAAGTGGGGTGCGTGGCTCTGAGGGAAGGTTAATTCTCTCGCAGGCACTCGCGTTCAGCTGTGAGTCCACCTCCAGCCACGGAATGAAGCACCCTCAGTGCACACCCTGCCGGCAACGCCCCACCAGGGCACGTCAGCCTGCTCCCCCCGCTGCGGCCGGTACCACGGCACGCCTCTCCCCGCAGGCCCAGCGGTGCTCAAGCACAACTCCCAGGCCAGAAACGGCTCACCAGGGAACCTGCGGTGCCCGGCCTCATCCCCAATTCCGATCTAATTGACCAGGGTGTGGCCTGATACTAAGATTTCCAAAAGCCCCTGGCACACATGCCACCCCACACTGGTCCCCAGGGTGAATGCGGGAGCCACAGCGGTGCCTAGCAGCTCATCCTCTCATCCTATGCTCCCAACAGCCCTGCAACACCCCCACCTTCCAGGTGAGGAAACGGAGGCTCGGAGAGCCTAACGGGCTGGCAGACTTGGGATTCAAGCCCAGATGGGCCTGACTTTCGAGCCTAGGCCCAGAGAACACCAGCCATGCCAGCTCCCCATTGCCCCCCAGATGGGGGTATGCTCCCAGAGCCTCTCATCCCAGCAGTGGGCTCATGTTTGCCTGGCATGAGGTGAATCCGGAACACATCACCATCAACTAGCTGGTGGCGCTGCGCTTAGCTCTCAGAGCTGCAAGAAAGCTGCACCACGTTCAAAGGCAGGCTATGCTCACAGCTCGGAGAGGATGAGGAGGCATGTGTGGGAGGGGAGCACTGGCTAGAAAATGAGGAGGGGGTAGGCAAAAGACAGCAGCACCCGTGACGACACGGAGCAAGGCCATCACCTGGCGACACCGGGGCCTCGGCCTGGCTGCCCGGTGCTGGACTCAAGGCACATTTGAGGCGACAAGGACTCTGGAGACCACACATTCTAATGTCTCCACTTTCCAGGGAAAACACTGAGGACAGACAGAGGAAGATGACTTGCCTGAGGTGCCCATGGACACAGCAGCATATGGGAGGGAACCCGGAGCCCCCTGCAGCCCTGGGATGCCTGGCTCTGAGCTGTCCCTGCCTGTCTGGTCCACACAATCCCGCCAAGACCACCCACTGCTTAGTCAGACTGCTGTTGCTTCTCTTTCTTCCACTGTCCACACACAAAGGACTCACAGAAACCCTGCGGCTGGGATCCCCAGGACCCCTGCGGTAAATGAAGAAGTCCAGCTGCCCATCGGCCCTCCTCCAACTACAGCAGGCTGTCCCTGCCGTGGTCCTGGGTCTCCCAGCATTTCTCCTTCACAGAACACCAATGAGGAAAATGAACTCCAGGGGCACGGGGCCTCCCCTAACAAACCAGGTCAGACTCATCCCAGGTTACCAATCCAGGCCCTTCCTCTTGCAGAAGAGCATAAGAAGGTGTCTGTCTACACATCTACCTGTCTACACATGAAGGTTCATCAGTACAAATATGAGCCGTGCAGGGGCGCCTGGGTGGCTCAGTCGTTAAGCGTCTGCCTTCGGCTCAGGTCATGGTCCCAGGGTCTTGGGATCAAGCCCCTCATCCGGCTCCCTGCTCAGCAGGGAGCCTGCTTCTCCCTCTCCCACTCCCCCTGCTTGTGTTCCTTCTCTCGCTGTGTCTCTCTGTCAAATAAATAAATAAAATCTTAAAAAAAAAAAATATGAGCCGTGCAGTTCTCCGACACTGGTCCTGGAAGGTCCCTGGGGACGTCCGGGCACCACCCCCAGCTCCCTCACCCAGTGGTGCTTCTGATAGCGATGCTCCACCCTCCGGTCCCAAGTCTGGTTAAGAACACCGAGAACAGTACCCGCAGCACTTCTGAGGGCAGAGTACCTCAGACTGGAAGGCATCAGAGAGAGGGGCAGGCTCCCTGTGTAGGCTAGCAGTGAAGGGGGAGAGAAAACCCACCACTCCCCACGGAGTCGGTCAGGAAGAAGCCCCTTGCAGAGATCACAGACCAACTTCCTCATACCCAGGACACGCTGCCAAGAAACAACAGTATTTCATACAAGAAGTGTACGCCAAGGTCATGCAGCTTCACTTAAGGTCAGAAGATCACCTTGTAAAAATGCAGAGAGGAAACCACAAATTTCCAAATTCCCAGGTTTTGATAACTTTTTTTCTGGTTATATGAGCAATAAAATTTTATGGCATAAAATTGGAATATGCAGAGATGCATGAACAAAAAAAATCATTATAGACGCATTTTCTTCTAATGTTTTTCTCTGCATAATTGCTTATTTTTAGACATAGTTGAGTTCACTCTGTAGCCTCGGTCCGCCCCCCTGCCTTTTCTATCAGACATTGGCATTCCACTGTGAACATTTCCTGAGCCACTAAACTTCCTCGTGACCATCTCTGGAGGCTGCTGGTACCACACTGATGTGACCAGTCCCTGCTGGTACTGGTCACATACGTGGTTTTAGTTTTTCCACATTATAAAGAAAGCTGTTAAACATCTTTACACATCAGTACTCATCTCCGTATTTAAAAGCATTTCTTTAGGATAGATTACTCCAATCTGAGTTCCTGAGTCTAAAGAGTAGTAGCATATTTAGAACTTTCAAGAGAAATAACTAATTCTCTCATTAGTAGCATATGAGAGTTCTAGCTTACTAAAATACCAAGCATCTGAGTGAAAATCTTTCCTAACTTGGTAGAACAGCTACAGAGTTTCAAATGTGCATTTCTCCTCAGATTTATGATGCATCGGTGGTTCCCCTACTTGACTCATTCACACCCTTTGCTACTCTCTTTTCTGCATCCACACAGCAGGTCCTGACCAGGACCACCTTCCCCAAACCTAAATCACAACTCTCCCCATATTTCTGCAAACATAAAGCAAATTGTTAGGCTCTTCCCGAAGGTGCTTGGATGAGCTTGTTTACCACCTCTCAAAAGTGATGCAGACCTTCACACATGGCAGCCAATGCTCTTACCAGAACCTGTCACAAGACCTCCAATCCCCTCACAGCAGGCACTTCCAGACCATGTCCCTCAATATGTAAGTAGATAACTGGAAGCCCAAGAGTCCAGGTGTCATCACCATCATCAACATTACCATCATCGGAATCAGTATCATCACCATCATCACCATCATGGCCATCATCATCACCATCACTGTCATCATCATCCACCACCATCACCAATATCACCATCACCATCCTTATCATCTCCACCACCATCACCAATATCACCATCACCATTCTTATTATCTCCACCACCATCACCAATATCACCATCACCATCCTTATCATCATCATCACCATCATCACCAATATCACCATCACCATTCTTATCATCATCCACCACCATCACCAATATCACCATCACCATCCTTTTTTTTTTTTTTAAGATTTTTTATTTATTTATTTGAGAGAGAGAATGAGAGAGAGAGAGCACATGAGAAGGGCAGAGGGAGAGGGAGAAGCAGACTCCCCGCTGAGCAGGGAGCCCGATGTGGGACTCGATCCTGGGACTCCAGGATCATGACCTGAGCCGAAGGCAGTCGCTTAACCAACTGAGCCACCCAGGCGCCCTCACCATCACCATCCTTATCATCATCATCACCACCATCACCAATATCACCATCACCATCCTTATCATCTCCACCACCATTATCACCATCGTGGCCATCATCGTCATCATTATCGCCATTATCAGTAGAGTTACTATGCCATTTATTAAGTATCACCTGCGTGCTAGGTTCTATGCTAGACCGTTTATGCTCATTTTCACTGAACCTTCAGATAAAGAGTATTATCCCCATTTTTGACCTAAGGAAGCTGAAGTTCCGAGAGGTTAAGTCACTTGCTTAGGATAACACAGCTACTTAGAAAGGCTGTAGAACAGCCCAGATTACAGACAGGTACAAATCCTGATTCCAGCACTAATTAGTAGTGTGATCATGGGCCTCCTCTCCTATCACGGGGCAACACTGAGAGTGCCCACCTCAGAAAACTTTCGTGAAGAGACACAGCGGCATCTCTACAGCCTTCACAGTTTCCTCCTCTTCCCTGAGCCTGTCTTGATTCTCACTGATGCCATTTCTGTCCGTCCCCTCCTTACTCTCTGTATCTTTTCTTGTTCTCCTTTCATGTAGCTTCCCTTGCTCCATCTCACATGCAAGTCCTTTGTGTGCTGCTTTATCCCTCCATTAGAGGGATGCTCACTGTAGGCACTTACTGTTATAACAGTTTTACCTAACGTTCACTGAGTGTCCAGTATTTGCCACATACATACTCAACATTTTACTTGCAATACCCCACTTCACCGTTATACAAGGAAAATGTTATTATACTCGCTCTACAGACAAGCAAACTGGGGCTTAGAAAGAGTCAGTACTTGTGAGTCCCCAGGAGACTTGGTTCTCAGTCTTGTCTGACTGACTCCCATAGCACATGGTCATTACCATGTCCATTATATGTCTCTGCCCCAGACACTGCCCTAAACATATGTGTCCAACAGCCTCCAGAACATGCTCATTAAGAGCTGGCTACATGCCAGGCATGTGCTAAACCTAGGCAGACGCTCTCTGACCTCCTGAGCCTACAGCATAGAGAGACCCCTGATCATGTGTGCTCAGTTGCTCAGCCTGGAAATACACTTTCAGGCCTTGAACCCAGATCCTGCCCCTTGTTGCCCAGTGGTCTTCCCGTTGCCAGATGCATCCATATAGTGATAAAAAGGACCCCCGTACAGCAAACACAGAGTTTATCTCCTCACTTTTCATGGCATATGTTTAAGTCATCGGCCTCCATAACTTAGGTAATTCTACCGCCAAAGACCTTGTAGGCCCCGGATCAGGCCTTGCTGTTATGTTGTATTAGATCATGTTATGGCCAGCTGTTCACACTCCTGCTTTCCCCACTACCCTATCCTCTTTCTAGCTGACAAAATAACAGGCTTACAAGCAGCCAATCTAAGATGAAACTGGAATTTTGTGGCATATGAAATCTCCTACAAATTGTAGAACACCATGCAGGTATCAGTAACAATTGCTAGCTTTTTCATAGTCTTCCTGTGTATTGGGCTAATATCCTTAATAACAGAATATCCTTAAAAACAGAATACTGCCACTCAATTAGACTACGGTTATTTATTTACCTAAGACAGTTTTGCATTGTAATCTGCAATTTGTTAAATGGTAAGTTAGTCATCTGCATTGATTTGTGTGTCCACAGGGAAATATCTTTGATGCAAATGATGTTCTTGCTAACAAACCATAGAAATCATAATGAGGAGACTGAATTCCCCTCCATACCTTTGGCTTCACTGCACAAAACACAGCGGACATTTTAGTGCAGAGCTCATGGAATTTTTAGGGCCGGAAGGTTTCTTTTTCTTTTTTTTTTTTTTTAATTGGCAGATTTCTTAAAGATCGTGTGGCCCAGTACTTCTCAACTCTAACTGCAGGGAGCTTAAAAAAAGAAGAAAGGAAGAAAAGAAAGCAAGCTGATGCCCGGGCCCCACTCCCCAGAGAGTCTGATTCAAGTCTGCCAGGCAATGTCTGAGCACCGGTATTATTTAAAAGCTTCCAGGTATTTCTAATGGGCAACCAAGGTTGATAACCACTGATATAGTCAAACTCCTCATTTTACAGGTGAGAAATCCGGCATCTTCAATGGAGAAGCAATTTGAATAGAGAAGGTCTAGAAAAAAGCCTGGTGTCCCAGGCAGGCCCCAGTTTCCTGACTTCCAGTCCAATACGTTTGTACCAGAGATCACGACCACAGTGTATATACAAAGGTGCACGTACACACGTGTGCGCGCACATACACACACGTGTGCACACACATACACGCGCGTGCATGCACATACACACGTGTGCGTGCACATACACACACGTGTGCGTGCACATGCACACAACAGATGAATGAATGGCATCAGGCTTTCAGATAAAGAAAATTAAAACATTAGTCCACAAAAAACAGACTCAAAAATGTATAAAGTTTGGGTCTAGCTGTTTTGTGTTTCTTTTCAGATAGTGAAGAAACAAATTACAAACTGCTAATACACCTTCATTTGTGATAAAGAGGTGCCCACCAGCCCTGCTGAAACAGTGGGTGTAAGCAGCTCAAGAGCCCCCCAGTTTTGACTCCACTGGGCCAGAAGGAGACGTGTGACTCAGTGGTTTAAGTCTCAAGACTGGCCTGAGCCAATCAGATTAACAGACTGAGTTAATGACCCAGGAGCTGCATGCTGATGTGAAAGGGCAAGTGGCCCTGCCCACCTCCCCCATCACCCGCGGTGGTCCCAGTGGTCTTATCAATGCTTAAGTGAATTTCTGCTCCCGGAAACAAATAAGAAAAACAAAACCCTACCCAGGTCATCAGAGTAGCCAAAGTACATTTGTTCGTGCCACACAGCAAGTGAGAGAGAAACCTAGCCAAAGGAAAACATAAGGAATGGGGATTTTTCTACCATCATAATGGGATCTGACTTATCGGAAAATAATAAAGTAGAAGTGGAACAGTTCTCTTTGGACATAGGTTATAGTCAAATATGGTTACAATGTTTTATTTCAACAACTGGGAAAACAAAGATAATTGATTCTGTTTGGCCAGAATACCAAGACTGATCAACAGAATCCAACCACTTAAAAAGACAGCTATGTGTTTTTCTAGTGGCTTATGGGATAATCTGCTTTCTATGTATTTACTTTTATTTCTTACATTTCTGCATCTTTCCAGACTCTCAAGGAATGAAGGAAATTTTCCAGGTGGTGCCCGAGATAAGCCCCACCCTCCACTTCACAAGGAAGTCAGTGGGGTCCCCCAAAGGCCCACACAGGGGTATTCCTAGCAGCCTTCCTTACAACAGCCAAACACTGGGAACATCCTAAACACAGCCCATTCTTCCACAGAACAGTACTCAGGAGCAAATGAACAAGCATATGCAGTGGGAGACAAAGGCAAGAAAAGCCTGAGGTAAAGGATGACGCCAGGCACTGTGGTGGACGGCTCACTCAATTACTGCACCAGCCGCCCCCACCCCGACCCGTACAGGGACATGCACAACCTTGAGTGCACAGCTCGGTGAATATAAGGAGTGAGTTGCGATGCATCCTGGCGGGAGAGCAGAGAAGGCATAAGGCATGGGAGGGAGGGGTGAGTCGGCTCTTTCCGCAGGTAAGCACCACCCCACCCCCAGGGACTTCTTCAGGGTGGAGCACCACCTACCAGGCACCAGACTGTCACCACATCCCACTCTTGCCCATCTCTGCTGGAATGAACCTGAAGGATTTAAAAACCCTACTCGTCTTCAGTTTTGATAAGACCAGTCCTCGTCTGGACTGCGGCTTTGGGCGACTGCTCTCTGAATGCATCCATTCGTCTTGTGTTAGTTCTGATCTCCTAACCATGTCACACTGCGCAAACACTGAACACTTCGCCTTGAGCTGCCCCGACCCCTGCACAACCACACTGCCCACCTCCAGGAGCAGAGGTCTGTCCAGACAAGCTGCTAAAGCTGAGCGCCCCTCAGACCATCAAGTTTCCCTCCTTGCGCTCTCCTCTTCTTTCAGGGGATCAGTTTTATTTTAAGCAAAAATCTGAGAGTTTGTCTGTTTCCCAAAATGGAGGCAAGAACAGGAAAGCAAACTGTCCCCCTGTCACACCTCACAGGGCCCTTTAGTCGGAGGAAAGCCAAGGAACAGCTCTTCTCTACTTAGAAAGATACTGCTGAAGGCCCTCAGAGTGGGGAGGGCCTTCTCCCGGCAGGTGAAGGAAGCCTCTACAGGACTGAGCCCCCCTCCCTCCTCACCCCTCCTGCCCACAAAGCCCCCGGATCTGCCAGCAGTGTGAACTTGACAGGGGCTCACACGTGCACCTTCACCCACTTTCCAGTCTCTGGGATTTCTTCCAATTCTGAGAACAAGCTTAAAACCCCACTAACAACATGGATTTCAAACCAAATGAATATAAAAGTAACCAAGAACCTCCCTAAATTGGTGGGTACCCTGGCCACAGGACTTCTCCAGGGGTAAGGTATGTATGAGACTCCTGATTCGCTCCATCAGTGAAATTCATCTGCAGGCAAACAGAGACGCTCAGTTACAAGACGGCCTTCAGAGGCTCCGAGAGTTACACGTTCCCACAGACGTTGCCAGGAATGCGGTTACTCACACTTCAACACTCATGTAACCCATAAATGACCATTTGCTCTTTTGTCAGCTTCATAAACAGTTCACAAGAGGCGAATAATGGTTACCGTGGATCTTCGTAGTGAACCTAGAACACGCATCTTAAAGGCACACGATGGTGAGCCACCGTGGTTCCCTGTAGCTTTGAGAAGCGAATGGTGAGTTCTGTCAGGGGAAAAGTGGCTGGGTCAACCGTGGGTCCTAGATGGGATTCTGTCCCTGCGTCACCACATTTAACATCTAGGAGACCGAGTTTGCCATCTGTTAAATGAGAACAAAAATACCTCAGGGAGAAAAAAAAATCGCTCAGGGATGCTGCAAAAATCTAATGAGATAACATATGTGAAAACACTCAGAAAAGTATAACCCATGCAAACACACTATTATTATTTAATGCTATTTCAGTTACAAAAGAGACAAGTGGGGTGTTAATCCAGCAGGAACATCTCACAAGCTTGAGCCCTGGTAACAAAGTACGGCAGGTTCCCAAACAATCCCAAACCAAGCTTGATCACATGAACTCAGCGTCGGTGAGAACCACCTGTCTGAGTGTAACAGAGACTGCTGGTCACCCACCCTTTAACTGCCGTTCAACACAGAGACCCACCTCTGTGGAAACTGTGCTTCAAAAGTGCCCCATGTTGGCTGGAAATCAGCCTCCCTGCACCCCTCAAAGCTGGCTGTTGGACAGTTACCAACACACCACAGGCTTAACCATTGGAATTAGGCCTAACAGTCTCCCATACACCAAAAAAGTAAGTTTTTCGTTTTAAGTGTAATCCTTAGAAGCAAAGTTTAGTATAAAATTTTGCTTTAATGATAAAGGGTTTTTGTGCTATTCAAAGTGGCACAACCGCTGATACACTATTCATCCAGCCTCTTGGTTGTAGCTGAAAATATCAACAGCTTTTTTTTTTTAAGATTTATTTATTTGAGAGAGAGAGAGAAAGAGAGAGAAAGCAGGAGGAGAGGGAGAGAGAATCTCAAGCAGACTCCCCGCTGAGCGCACAGCTCGATCTCACGACCTGAGACCATGACCTGAGCCAAAACCGAGAGTCGGACGCTCAACCGAGTCACCCAGACGCCCCTCAACAGCTTCTGAGCCCCACTGCCAACTTCCTGTCTCCTCCAATGCTTCCAGCAAAACTGAATCGAAATCAAATCAGGATGTCGCAGATTTCTCTAATACTGCAGCAATTCTAGACTCAGAGTCCTAGAAAGGGAGACGGAACAGCTGTGAAAATATGTTAAAACTTTAAAACCATCCCTGCTACAAACCCGAGTCCCTTCTCTGAAGGACCTGCCCTGGAACAAGCTGCCTCGGTCGGTGCGTGGGCGTCCGCACCGCTGACAGGCATGGGCCCAGCCGGGAACAGCACCCCAGCCCTGGGCTGTCCGCAGGAGAGCACAGAGGGCCTGCAGCCACACAGGGATGCGCACACCCACGTCGTCTCTGCTCCTGCAGGTGCCGCTGCACACGGGGATAAGGCAGCACGCTGGGGCCCACCCCCATCCTGGATGGCTTTCTGATCACCATGGCAACCGGACTCCGGGGGCAGAAGGAAAGGAGAATAGGCTTCCCAGCTCTGTGCGGTGACAGCTTCATAGACTGCGAAGCGCCTCCCCGGACATGGGCTCCTGCGGAGAGCACAGCCGTCCACTCAGAAAATCCGGGGTGGCTTAAAATGAGCTAATGAAACGCCTTCTTGGCTTCAAGAGACCCTCTAACAGTTGATCCTCTAACAGTGTGGAAAAGAATGAGCTGTTGCTTCAGATACCAATTTTAAAAAATCAGGTTGGCTGCAAGTATCATAAAAACAAACTGTTTCAAGCATTTGAAAGAAAAAGAAAAAATCTGCCAAGCCAAAATTACTGCAATATAAACCTAACCATTAACACTTCTTGGCTCTGATATAACCCCAACCCTTCCCAATAGAGCGTCTCCTTCCTTCCACGCCGGCGGTGTTCTGAGACTCTGAGCTCTCGAATGCGTGACACAAAGCGGCAGCAGAGCACAGACACACCAGCCGAGACTCAGGCCAGAACGGCAGGCTAGAGCCGCTGTGGGAGGCGGACGCCGCCCCACCGTCACCGTCCACACCGAGCCCGGCAATGTCACCCACTTACAGCTGACCACCTGTCACAGCACACCGTGAACCAAACGGAAGCAACTCCATACATGGAATCTGCTCACTCATCAAGAAGCTGATTAAACTCTCAGGGCAATGGTGGGAAGGCTGTGGATCCTGGACCCTGTAGAAAACACCATCTATAACTAGAACTTTGAGTTAACTTTCCCCTAGAGAAACCCTCTAATGGTTCTGGGTTTGGATATGCCACAGAAAACATGCAAATGAGTTTCATCTAGTGGACAACTAATTATCCTATCCCAACTTCAAAACTGGAGATTTGGAAGTTAATGAATTAGTATATCACTCTAGAAACTGGGGACAAAAGGAAAAAACAGTATTTGAAGAATGTCTTCATAAATGTACATGTCCACTGTCCTCAAAGTCAGCAATCCAGCTGGGAAATGGGGCAATTCCTCTTGCATTCCACTTCCTCTGTGGAGAGGGGTGGGCCTTCAGAAGGTGGAGGTGAACGGCAAACCCATCGGGCAGGATGACATCGGAGAACAGTTAGGAAAGCAGGGTGCCAGGGCTCCGGGGGAAACAAGCCACTTGGCTGAAGGAAGTGTCCTGTCAGAGAACGGTCCTAGAGAGAGGCCTGGCGAGGCAAGGCCCCAGGTGGGACGTTTAAACTGTGCCCTGTGGGCTTCCCAGCCGGCAATGATGAGTGCAACACAGAACTGCTGCAGGCCACTTCTGTGCCCTTGGGAGGGGGCCGAGGAGCCAGTCTACTAGTAATGTGAAATTCCAAGGCATCCTCAGGGGGGCCTATTGATTGACTCTAGCAGCAAGAACTACAATACAGTCTGAGTGAGGGTCAGGAGGCAGTCTGATGGGGAAGACGTCTGGGGATCAGCGCCCTCAGAACCACAGTGTGCAGAAGTGCAGTCCACAAGAGCTCATCTCCTAACACCCTGACTTGGGGGACAAGCTCCAGGCAGCACACCTAGGCTCTGAACCTACCCTCATTACGCACTGAGATCTGTATTAGTCTGTTTATTAGGAACAAAATATACTCACACTACTTCCCCATCGTTGATTATTTTAGTTACAAAGACACACCCAATGTGATTAAATTAGGATTGTATCAGGGACGCTATATATGTGGGTGTGCATGGGTGTGCACATGCGTGTCCATGAGTGTGCACACGTGCACAAATGGGGCTGAATCAGTTTTAACTCAGGTCATTAACGTGAAGGCTCAAAATTGCATTTCTTTTCCTGTTAATATGCCAAATTAAACTTTGCTTCACACTGTTTAACTCAGTAATTAATTCCATTCCTTTTAGGTTTGATTAATTGGAATTTAGGAGGGCAACAAGCCTCCTGGTCATGCCAGGTGATATAACCCCACATCTCTGGGCTGTGGGTCTGCATGTGGGGTACCCGCTGCCCCTCTGTGAGGACGAGGGGGCAAGATCCTGCCTACAGAGCAGCCCCGGACAATACACGTTGTTTCGACAATTAATTAACTGAGACAAAGGGGGCGAGACCAATGAGCGTGCTACTTGCTGGATCTTTTTCAGGAGCAAATGCCTGGCACATTCTATGTTAATGGGCATGGAAAATGGTCTGGCAGGCCACACAGCCACTGGTAACCGCCACTGCCCCTGGGGGGGGGGCGATGGTTGGCAGAGGGAAGGGGTACGGGGGAAGCTCTTTGCCTCTGAGTCTACATATCACTAGTGTTCATTTCTCACGAGAATATGTCCATACACTATTGTATAATTTATTTTTGAAGCAATATGTCATAAACCTAAAAGAGAAAAGCAACGGAAGACCCCAGGGACTAACACGTTCTCTTTTTATACACTAAGACTTTGCTACCGTCTTCTATTATCAAAAGAATTGCAAAGTGGGGTCGAGTAATGATAATGCTCTATTTCTCACACTAGGTGGTGCACTCACCGGTGTGCACTGTCCTGCGCTCACATACGTTATTTGAGCATATCAAACGTTACGTATAAACATTTTAGGACAAGAAAGACAATGTGCTCAAATGGAAGAATTAGAATGAGCTATGGTGTTCTCTTTGGGGTAATATTTTTGTGCCCTTTATTCTTTATTTCCAGATTTTCTAGGTTATGGTTAGGAAAATAAAACTTTTCATTTTAAAAATCCATTTAGCAGATGTGAATATAAGCAGTGAGAACTTACACACTCTGAGTTAGTGCAAAATTATGCCTTCCTGCTCTTTCCTTGATCTCTAACAATCTCCTTCATTCTGTCAGCCTATGCTGATGATTTCTGATGTCAGGTGACATCCTGGCCCCCAGAATACGAAGATATTCCCCAATCTCAGGAGCTCATGAGGGGTGGGTAAGCACTGAGAAGAGAGGAGGAGGAGATTCTGAATCAACCAGGAGGACTTCCTGACAGAGGAGACTTTTGGTATCACCACTGTAACATTCATAGAACGGTATGTGTCAGCTAGAAAATGACAAATAGAGGACACATCCTTATTTCTAATAAGTTTTATTTTTAAATGAACTTCACAACATGACATCCTTCTCAAGCCCCCAGGAGTGCTTTAACCTGACAGGCATGTCTCTGGAGAACTGGGGCACTAGAAGCTTCTGGAAACCTTCACCACATAATATGAGAGAGAATTCTGCTTCACACTTTGTGGATAATACCTGTGTGGTGGCACCTAAAACATTTGGTTCTAATTTTCTACTCTCCAAACAGCCATTCAGCTTTAAACCAACATACATAAGTATCCGAGTTGTCGACTTTTTAAAAAATGTGCCAAATTCTCTACTAAAGCAAAATAAAACAAAAATCTTTGAAATCTCAATAAGGTGTCCTCCCTATACATTTCTCAAAATCTAAATAGATTTAACAGCTCTGGCTCTATGAGCTGCAGAAAAGGGCCCTACTTGTCCCCACATACAACACTTGAAACTACATCAGAAAGAGAGGACAGAATTAGTTTCATTGCCTGGCACTGAACCCTCACAGAGCACAGATCTGCAGCACCTCGACCCACAGAAAACAGGGAGCGATATGACCACAGCTGCTACACAGAAACTGTTTTGGACAAAGACTCGCCTTTGGGTCACACATCAAATAAAAACCCTCCAGGAAAAAAAAAACATGAGCTTGCACGGGTAGCCCTACTCTCTCTCCTTCTACTTCCACTCCTTAGAACTCAACAGACACGTAAAAAAGACTCCAACTCGGGAGCAGGATATGGGAAGGCTGTCGGGAGCCCCAGGCTGACCCTGCAATGGTTGAGGAGAGTCATTTCTATCTCTTCACACGCTGTTCCTGTGCACACTCATGTTAACAACACTCCTCTGGCACTCGCCCTCCCATGACTCCCCAAACTGCAACTATCAGAATCCATGCTCACACCCGTCTTACAGTCGGTCACAACATGTAGGCAGGGTCTCCAAGTAGGTTACAGCAGTCAATTCCAAGTCCTGCCAGGTCACCCCTAGCCCTGACCACCATCAGCTACCCCAATAAGCAGGGAGTGCAAGTGAGGGTTCATAACTTAGCTGTGTGCCAATCCTTGGCCGAAGACAGTGCGGCCAGGCCGACGGGACAGGGCACGTGAGTGTGCAGGAGACGTGCAAGGGCGGGAACCTAATGGCAGAGGCGAGGAGGAGGGGGCATGGGCAAAGAGTAGGCTGTGCATTGACTCCATAAATGATCCCCCTTCCACCAGCAATGCTTTCACAAGTTCAGGGCACTTTCCTGAAGAGAATGAGTTAGGCTGACATAGTGAAAGGCTCAGGGAACAGCAGGAAAGGATCGCTCATTCAACTGTTACCACTCATCTCCACGTCAGGATGCAGACTGTCAGGAAATCAGTAAATATTCCCCACATGCACATTCCAACTAGCAGAAGAAAGGTAGTACTTCAAGATTTCTCAAAAATCTTCAATCCAGAAGGGAAGTTAAACTTTGAACTTTGAAACACAAACTTTGAAAAATACTCATTGAGTGTCGTGAGTAGGACAAACCGTTCCGTGTTTTTGGTGAGCAGTGGAAGGCAGGCAAGACCAGAGCACGAACAAATGGGAGGTGGACAGAACTGGGGGAGGGTGAGGAGGGTATGAGAATGGAATAGTATGGAGACAACGGAGAAATGAACCAGACAAAGAGAGGTCACTTTAAAGTACCCCTGTGGTTGGAGCCACCTGGTAAATGACCTCAAATGCTTATGCTGGCCTCAGGAGTCTAAGCTCATTCTGTAGGAAGAGGGGCAGTTGAAGGTCTGAGGCCAGGAGGTGACAGAGTTGCAGGGCAAGAGGGACAGAGAGGAGAGCAAGGCAGGCAGACCAATTGGAGGGGAACACGGCAAATGAATGGAAACCAGAGAAATGGAAGACCCTGCAGAGAAGAGCAGGCAGGAACCAGGGTTACTATGCACGAGGGGCCCCAAGACTGGGGAGGAAACAAACAAGAAGGACAACTTACAAAAGCAAACTCAAATAATTCTGACTATTAGAGAAAAAACTCTTAAGTGCTCCAGAAGTACCATCGTAAGAAAAATAGATGATTACATCAATCTAGAACAGGTTATAGAAAAGAGTTTCCGTGCAGTCATATAAGTAACCTAACTACTAGGAGAGCAGGTTTCTAAATTCTTTTTTCAGTGGATTTGAGTCTATGGGCAATAACCCTAAATGAGAAACAACCAAAAACAGATGCTATGTCCTAAAAATAGATCCCGAAGGTATAATAATCAACTACTCCATACATAAATAAAAAAGGAAAGCAAAATTGCAAAGATTTTTTAAAGATCATGCTTACACTGGGAAGTGAGATGTTCACTTTCATGCGTGCCATGGGGGCAAAACTTAAGACCCCTTTGTAGAAATTGGTTTGCCAGCATGTCATGTGCCTCAAGAGCCCCACATCCCATGATCCACTAACCTGATTTGTAAGAATATCTTATAGGAAAATGACCAAACTACTAAAGAAAACTTCAAGCACAAAGCTCTTTTCTGCTATGATATTTATATTAATTTAAACAGTAGTGAACATATCTTAAATATTAAAAAAAAAAGATGGAAATGGTTTTTAAGGTTATGTTATACTCCAGCGCTTCAAGTACTAGGCAGAGATTAAAAAGAAGTTTGCAAACGGTTGTTAACAGCATCAGAAAATGCGAGTGGTAGAATGCTAACTAAAAACTCAGGACACGTAACTGCAGGTGTAATATGAAGACATGTGCACAAAATAGGGGGAGGATAAAGGCCAAAGACAATGCTGCTAAACCATAAACAGAGACTATCAAGGGTAGCGCCTTCGATTTTCCTGCTGTTTTCCGTTTTTCAAAGCCTCTACTGTGAGCACATCTCCGTTAAAGGATGAGAAGCCAGAAAGGAGGAGGAGGACCCACGTCCAGGAGAGGCACAGAAGTGTGGGCTGAGCCTCAGCAGCGACATCGGAAGCTGTGCCTGTCAGAATGGAGCCCACCAGCCAGTGTGAGCACATGGGGGCTGAGAAGTGCACGTTCACATCCTCTGCTTGGAGAAGCAACGCAAACACCAAGAGGCAGTGAAACGGCAGCAAAGATGCTCTGCCTGTCTGCTCTCTGGTCAGCTGGCTGAAGGCTGTCACACTGTGAGGACAGCTCAGGGACCCGGGCCAACATGGGATTTCTCAGCAGGGCTGCAGGTCACCACCAGGGAGGGAGCCTTCCCTCTGGGACTTGGCGAAAGGAAGCTCCTGGGGCAGCACACCTTGTGGCAAAAGCAATGGCTATCTGGGAAGTGGCCACACAACAGGTCACTTCCCAGAGGTGGCCAGAGCGTGATGCTCCTCCCCCGTGGCAAGGACACGCCACCTTCCCTAGGTCTCTTCTCCATGGAAGGGGCAGATTATCATTCAGAACTGAGGACACGGCAGGAGAACCATGCTTCCTTAACAAAATTACTTCTCTGACCCCAGGCAAATGGACTCCCAGGACACTTAAAAAAACCAACACAGGTTACAAATGCCCTGCCATTTGGGCACACAATAAATTAATACAACTTCCCTCCCAAGATTCAGGAATTGGTCAAGGAAACAACTCCCTCCCAGGGGGTCCAGTGCAACATGGATCACTCAAGGCACTAGGGTTGCCCCAAAAGTGAAGGACTTTAGAATATTCAAATCCTAAATTTCTTCCTAGTTTCTTACGTCTCAAGATTAGTCTCATTTGCATCCCCCTACCAAAGTGTGCTCAGTGCAGGCCTTCAGTGGAAAAGTACTTGTTGAGTGACCAGATAAAAGAAAAAATGAATGGCCACTAGTTATCATCTCCACAATGCCGAGAGTCTTCACGAGAGATGTCACCCATAGCCTTGAACACAAGGGCTGGCATGCAAATCTCACATGTTGACTCCCAAAAGCATGCTTCAGGAACTGCCCAAGTGAATGATGTCATTGGTGAAGATCAAAACCCACAGATTTGGCCTCTACATCTTGCTGATAAAATGATCTTTAAAGATGTTGCCATGTTCCTCAACATCTTTATCCAGAATTTATAACAACATGAACTTGTGATTTATCCAGACAAAACTATTATCAACTCTACCTCCCTGGCATCTAGAAGCCCAATCAGGACAAGTACAGAACCAGAACTTCAATAATTCCACGGTGCTGCTTTATTACCCAAACAGCAGAGTCAAACCAGGAGCATCACCTTCCAAACAAGAAGTGAAAATGGCTACCATAAAGCTGACTTTTAAAATTCATTCTATGGAAACCACTGCTAAACTCCCTAAAATGAGCCTTAGCTGGTGGGTCCTGAACACGAAGCTTGGCTTCCTGGTGAAGCAGAGTCCTCCCCACACAGCCAAGTGCAGTCAGGTCTCCTCAGTCAGAAAACCTCCTTGGCCAGGGGCCTCAGGCTGTCCAGACCCCACGGGGGCCAGAGGGGCCTCGGGCTGTCCAGACCCCACGGGGGCCAGAGGGGCCTCAGGCTGTGAGACCCCACAGGGGCCAGAGGGGCCTCAGGCCGTCCAGACCCCACAGGGGCCAGAGGGGCCTCAGGCTGTGAGACCCCACAGGGGCCAGAGGGGCCTCGGGCCGTCCAGACCCCACAGGGGCCAGAGGGGCCTCGGGCCGTCCAGACCCCACAGGGGCCAGAGGGGCCTCGGGCCGTCCAGACCCCACAGGGGCCAGAGGGGCCTTGGGCCGTCCAGACCCCACAGGCTTTCTCAGGCTCTCCAGGTGGTCACAACTCATATGACAGAGGTTTTATTGCTACTACTTAATCTCTTTTCAAACCAGCTACACTTTTTCATTGTCCACCAGTTGTCAAATTACAGCTTCTTCTATTTTTCTCAGAGCAATAAAACAGAGGATCTCTGTTTATCAAATTTTCCGCAGCGTGCTGGGTACCCCAGTAGATCATGACCTGCAGTTGACAGACCCAGCCTGTGATCACTAAACACGAAAATGAAAATTAAAAACTGTTCTGAGCACTTCCAACAAAAATACTTATTTGGTCGCTTCCTTCATACCTCAAGAAAGCTTTGGAAGGCAGTGAAGGACAGAAGGAAGGAGGGGGAGAGAAGAGAGGAGGGAAAGAGAGAGAGGAGGGGAAGGAGGGCGGTTCCTTCACATGCTGGGCGCTCAGAGCCTGTGCCAGCTGAGGACCAGGAGCAGCACCCCGGGAAGGGCCAAAACAAGAAAGAGGCAGCGGTGCGTGGCCTTAGACCTGACCCCAGCTGGCCTTTCCTCCAGATTCGGCCTTAGCCCCTCTCCACACACAGCCGGGCCCACGGAGGCCCCTCCTCCATCGACAGATGCTGTTTACTGGCGCTGGAAGGCCGTCCAGGAGGGACAGGGTGCTGTCCCCTCCCCCAGCCCCAGCGCCCACTCCCTGCCTTCCTGGCCCCCTCAAGGGTCCATCCCCGGACTTCTGGGGCTATGCTGTGCACAGGTTCTTGTCCAGCTCCCTGCCCAATACTATCCCCACCCCAGGTACCAACTATCTGCCTGACCACCCACCTGAGACACCTAAAGACATCTCCACCTCAAAGCTTCCATCTGAAACCAGAACAGGGGTCTCATGGCTCCTCAGGGTCACCCCTGTGGGGGCTTCGGGCTTGGCTGGAGTCCTGGCTGGTAAAGATCAGCACTTGAGTCAGCAGGCCGAAACCAGATCTGCCTTTCCAAATCAGTTCAGCAGACTCTGAAATGCCTTTGTTAGATAAGTTTTATCACAAAAGTAACACAAGATTGCTTTAATAAACAAAGATCTTTAAACACAAGTTAATCCCCCCATATATACCCTCTCCAAATGGCCCCTAGTTCCCCTAAAAGATACGAGTGGTGCTTGTCATTGTCCCTTCTGGTCATCCGCTGGGGGTGGGAGTGGGGAGCACATATATAGGCTTTTCCAGAAAACAGGATCATATTATAACCACTGCTCTGCAACTTACTTTTTCTACTTATCACATAAGAGACATTTTTCCTGGGCAGGAAACAGACATTTAACTCATTTTTAAGTAGCTGTGTAATGTTCTACACTACAGATCCACCATAGTTTATGAAACCATTCCCCTCTCAGTGGTTTACAGGTGTTAGTTTTTGCCACTATAAATACTGCTGTGTATCTTTACTTTTATATGTGTGAATCCCCAAAACAAATCAAATTATATTTGTCATTTCATAGATATTGCCAGATTACATTCCAAAAGACTGTGACCAGCTCACATGCTTACCAGCAGAGTGGGTCTGTGCCCACCTCCCTGAGTTCTCCCGAGCGCTGGATGTGTTATTCATCTTTTTAATTTCTGGCAATCTGCTGGGTGTGGTTTATATTTAAATTTCCTTAAGTTGTATTGAGGATAAACATATTTTCATATAATATGTGGACCATTTTCATTTCCTCTTTTGCAAATTACCACTTACATCTTTGCCCAATTTCCTATTCGATGCTTTGCCTTTTTCTTATAAGGTGTAGGAGCTCTTCATTGATTAAGAATAAGAACCTTTGGGGCGCCTGGGTGGCTCAGTCGTTAAGCGTCTGCCTTCGGCTCAGGTCATGATCCCCGGGT